>NC_053023.1:403709777-403867700 GCF_003073215.2 Triticum urartu | reverse complement strand
GGTATCTCTGGGCCCTCTCGGTAATGCACATCACATAAGCCTTGCAAGCATTGCAACTAATGAGTTAGTTGCGAGATGATGTATTATGAAATGAGTAAAGAGACTTGCCGGTAACGAGATTGAACTAGGTATTAAGATACCGACGATCGAATCTCGGGAGAGTAACATACCGATGACAAAGGGAACAACGTATGTTGTTATGCGGTCTGACCGATAAAGATCTTCGAGGAATATGTAGGAGCCAATATGAGCATCCAGGTTCCGCTATTGGTTATTGACCGGAGACGTGTCTCGGTCATGTCTACATTGTTCTCGAACCCGTAGGGTCCGCACGCTTAAGGTTTCGATGATAGTTATATTATGAGTTTAAGGTTTTTGATGTACCGAAGGTAGTTCGGAGTCCCAGATATGATCACGGACATGACGAGGAGTCTCGAAATGTTCGAGACGTAAAGATCGATATATTGGACGTCTATATTTGGATACTGGAATGGTTCCGGGTAAGATCGGGATAATACCGGAGCACCGGGAGGTTATCGGAACCCCTCGGGAGGTATATGGGCCTTAATGGGCTTTAGTGGAAAGGAGGGGAAAGGAGCAAGGGAGGGGGCGCCCCCCCAAGCCCAATCCGAATTGGGAGGGCCCCCCCTTTCCTTCCTCTTCCTTCCCTCTCCCTCTCCAAATAGGAAAAGGAGGAGTCCTACTCCCGGTGGGAGTAGGACTCCCCCCTTGGGCGCGCCTCCTCCCCTTGGCCGGCCCTCTCCTCCCCTCCTTTATATATGGAGGAGAGGGGCACCCCACAGACACAACAATTGATCTCTTGGATCTTTTAGCCGTGTGCGGTGCCCCTCTCCACCATAGTCCACCTCGATAGTATTGTAGCGGTGCTTAGGCGAAGCCCTGCGACAGTAGAACATCAACATCGTCACCACGCCGTCGTGCTGACGAAACTCTCCCTCAAAGCTCGGTTGGATCGGAGTTCCAGGGACGTCATCGAGTTGAACGTGTGCAGAACTCGGAGGTGCCGTGTGTTTGGTACTTGATCGGTCGGATCGTGAAGACGTACGACTACATCAACCGTGTTGTGCTAACGCTTCCGCTTTCGGTCTACGAGGGTACGTGGACACACTCTCCCCTCTCGTTGCTATGCATCACCATGATCTTGTGTGTGCGTAGGAATTTTTTTGAAATTACTACGTTCCCCAACAGTGGTATCAGAGCCTGGTTATATGCGTTGATGTTATATGCACGAGTAGAACACAAGTGAGTTGTGGGCGATACAAGTCATACTGCTTACCAGCATGTCATACTTTGGTTCGGCGGTATTGTTGGATGAAGCGGCCGGACCGACATTACGCGTACGCTTACGCGAGACTGGTTCTACCGACGTGCTTTGCACACAGTGTTGGGGAACGTAGTAATTTTAAAAATTTCCTACGCACATGCAACATCATGGTGATGCATAGCAACGAGAGGGGAGAGTGTTGTCCACGTACCCTCGTAGACTAAAAGCGGAAGCGTTAGCACAACGTGGTTGATGTAGTCGTACGTCTCCACGATCCGACCGATCAAGTACCGAACACACGGCACCTCCGAGTTCTGCACACGTTCAACTCAACAACGTCCCTCGAACTCCGATCTAGCCGAGTGTTGAGGGAGAGTTTCTTCAGCATGACGGCGTGGTGACGATGATGATGTTCTACCGACGCAGGGCTTCGCCTAAGCACCGCTACGATATGACCGAGGTGGATTACGGTGGAGGGGGGCACCGCACACGGCTAAGAGATCCAAGGGATCAATTGTTGTGTCTATGGGGTGCCCTTGGCCACGTATATAAAGGAGTGGAGGAGGGGAGGGGCCGGCCCTCTCTATGGCGCGCCCTAGGGGAGTCCTACTCCCACCAGGAGTAGGATTCCCCCTTTCCTAGTAGAACTAGGATCCCTTCCAAGTAGTAGGAGTAGGAGAGAAGGAAAGGGAAGGGAAAAGGAGAAGGAAGGAAGGGGGCGCCCCCCTCCCTAGTCCAATTCGGACCATCCCATGGGGAGGGGTGCGGCCACCCTTTGAGGCCTTCCTCTCCTTTCCCGTATGGCCCATTAAGGCCCAATACGAATTCCCGTAACTCCCCAGTACTCCTGAAAATACCTGAATCACTCGGAACCTTTCCGATGTCCGAATATAGTCGTCCAATATATTGATCTTTACGTCTCAACCATTTTGAGACTCCTCGTCATGTCCCCGATCTCATCCGGGACTCTGAACTCCTTCGGTACATCAAAACACATAAACTCATAATATAACCGTCATCGAACTTTAATCGTGCGGACCCTACGGGTTCGAGAACTATGTAGACATGACCGAGACACGTCTCCGGTCAATAACCAATAGCGGAACCTGGATGCTCATATTGGCTCCTACATATTCTATGAAGATCTTTATCGGTCAAACCGCATAACAACATACGTTGTTCCCTTTGTCATCGGTATGTTACTTGCCCGAGATTCGATCGTCGGTATCTCAATACCTAGTTCAATCTCGTTACCGGCAAGTCTCTTTACTCGTTCCGTAATACATCATCCCACAACTAACTCATTAGTTGCAATGCTTGCAAGGCTTATAGTGATGTGCATTACCGAGTGGGCCCAGAGATACCTCTGCGACAATTGGAGTGACAAATCCTAATCTCGAAATATGCCAACCCAACAAGTACCTTCGGAGACACCTGTAGAGCACCTTTATAATCACCCAGTTACGTTGTGACGTTCGGTGGCACACAAAGTGTTCCTCCGGTAAACGGGAGTTGCATAATCTCATAGTCATAGGAACATGTATAAGTCATGAAGAAAGCAATAGCAACAAACTAAACGATCAAGTGCTATGCTAATGGAATGGGTCAAGTCAATCACATCATTCTCTAATGGTGTGACCCCGTTAATCAAATGACAACTCATGTATATGGTTAGGAAACATAACCATCTTTGATCAACGAACTAGTCAAGTAGAGGCATACTAGTGACAATCTATTTGTCTGTGTATTCACACATGTATTATGTTTTCGGTTAATACAATTCTAGCATGAATAATAAACATTTATCATGATATAAGGAAATAAATAATAACTTTATTATTGCCTCTAGGGCATATTTCCTTCAGTCTCCCACTTGCACTAGAGTCAATAATCTAGTTCACATCGCCATGTGATTTAACATCAATAGTTCACATCGTCATGTGACCAACACCCAAAGGGTTTACTAGAGTCAATAATCTAATTCACATTGCTATGTGATTAATACCCAAAGAGTACTAAGGTGTGATCATGTTTTGCCTGTGAGGGAAGTTTAGTCAACGGGTCTACCACATTCAGATCCATATGTATTTTGCAAATTTCTATGTCAACAATGCTCTGCACGGAGCTACTCTAGCTAATTGCTCCCACTTTCAATATGTATCCAGATTGAGACTTTGAGTCATCTGGATCAGTGTCAAAACTTGCATCGACGTAACCCTTTACGATGAACCTTTTGTCACCTCCATAATCGAGAAACATATCCTTATTCCACTAAGGATAATTTCGACCAATGTCCAGTGATCTACTCCTAGATCACTATTGTACTCCCTTGCCAAACTCAGGGCAGGGTATACAATAGGTCTGGTACACAGCATGGCATACTTTATAGAACCAATGGCTGAGGCATAGGGAATGACTTTAATTCTCTCTCTATCTTCTGCCGTGGTCGGGTTTTGAGTCTTACTCAACTTCACACCTTGTAACACAGGCAAGAACTCCTTTGACTGTTCCATTTTGAACTACTTCAAAATCTTGTCAAGGTATGTACTCATTGAAAAACTTATCAAGCGTCTTGATCTATCTCTATAGATCTTGATGCTCAATATGTAAGCAGCTTCACCGAGGTCTTTCTTTGAAAAACTCCTTTCAAACATTCCTTTATGCTTTGCAGAATAATTCTACATTATCTCCGATCAACAATATGTCATTCACATATACTTATCAGAAATGTTGTAGTGCTCCCACTCACTTTCTTGTAAATACAGGCTTCACCGCAAGTCTGTATAAAACTATATGCTTTGATCAACTTATCAAAGCGTATATTCCAACTCCGAGTTGCTTGCACCAGTCCATAGATGGATCGTTGGAGCTTGCATATTTTGTTAGTACCTTTAGGATTGACAAAACCTTCTGGTTGCATCATATACAACTCTTATTTAATAAATCCATTAAGGAATGCAATTTTGTTTATCCATTTGCTAGATTTCATAAAATGCGGCAATTGCTAACATGATTTGGACAGACTTAAGCATAGATACGAGTGAGAAACTCTCATCGTAGTCAACACCTTGAACTTGTCGAAAACCCTTTTGCGACAATTCTAGCTTTGTAGATAGTAACACTACTATCAGCGTCCGTCTTCCTCTTGAAGATCCATTTAATCTCAATGGCTCGCTGATCAATGGGCAAGTCAATCAAAGTCCATACTTTGTTCTCATACATGGATCTCATCTCAGATTTCATGGCCTCAAGCCATTTTGCGGAATCTGGGCTCATCATCGCTTCCTCATAGTTCGTAGGCTCGTCATGGTCAAGTAACATGACCTCCAGAACAGGATTACCATACCACTCTAGTGCGGATCTTACTCTAGTTTACCTACGAGGTTCGGTAGTAACTTGATCTGAAGTTACATGATTATCATCATTAGCTTCCTCACTAATTGGTGTAGTAGTCACAGGAACAGATTTCTGTGATGAACTACTTTCCAATAAGGGAGCAGGTACAGTTACCTCATCAAGTTCTACAATCCTCCCACTCACTTCTTTCGAGAGAAACTCCTTCTCTAGAAAGGATCCATTCTCAGCAATGAATATTTCTCTAGAAAGGATCCATTCTCAGCAATGAATATCTTGCCTTCGGATCTATGATAGAAGGTGTACCCAACATTTTCTTTTGGGTATCCTATGAAGACGCACTTCTCCGATTTGGGTTTGAGCTTATCAGGTTGAAACTTTTTCACATAAGCATTGCAACCTCAAACTTTAAGAAATAACAGCTTAGGTTTCTTGCCAAACCATAGTTCATACGGTGTCGTCTCAACGGATTTAGATGGTGCCCTATTTAACGTGAATGTAGCTGTCTCTAATGGATAACCTCAAAACTATAGTAGTTAATCGGTAAGAAACATCATAGATTGCACTATATCCAATAATAGTACGGTTATGACGTTCGGACACACCATTATGCTGTGGTGTTCCAGGTGGCACGATTTTGTGAAACTATTCCACATTGTTTTAATTGAAGACCAAACTCGTAACTCAAATATTTGTCTCTGCAATCAGATCATAGAAACTTTATTTTCTTGTCACGATGATTTTCCACTTCACTATGAAGTTTTTTGAACTTTTCAAATGTTTTAGACTTATGTTTCATCAAGTAGATATACCCATATCTGCTCAAATCATCTGTGAATGTCAGAAAATAACGATACCCACCGCGAGCCTCAACATTCATCGGACTGCATACATCAGTATGTATTATTTCCAATAAGTCAGTTGCTTGCTCCATTGTTCCGGAGAACGGAGTCTTAGTCATCTTGCCCATGAGGCACGGTTCACAAGCATCAACGGATTCATAATCAAGTGATTCCAAAAGCCCATCATCATGGATTTTCTTCATGCGCTTTACACCAATATGACCTAAATGGTAGTGCCACAAATAAGTTGCACTATCATTATTAACTTTGCATCTTTTGGCTTCAATATTATGAGAATGTGTATCACCAAGATCGAGACCCAACAAACCATTTTCATTGGGTGTATGACCATAGAAGGTTTTATTCATGTAAACAGAACAACAATTTATTCTCTTACTTAAATGAATAACCATTTTGCAATAAACATGATCAAATCATATTCATGCTCAACGCAAACACGAAATAACACTTATTTAGGTTCAACACTAATCCCAAAATTATAGGGAGTGTGCGATGATGATCATATCAATCTTGGAACCACTTCCAACACACATCGTCACTTCACCCTTAACTAGTCTCTATTCATTCTGCAACTCCTGTTTCGAGTTACTACTCTTAGCAACTGAACCAGTATCAAATACCGAGGGGTTGCTACGAACACTAGTAAAATACACATCAATAATTTGTATATCAAATATACCTTTGTTCACTTTGCCATCCTTCTTATCCGCCAAATACTTGGGGCAGTTCCGCTTCCAGTGACCAGTCCCTTTGCAGTAGAAGCACTTAGTCTTAGGCTTAGGACCAGACTTGGGCTTCTTCACTTGAGCAGTAACTTGCTTGCCGTTCTTCTTGAAGTTCCCTTTCTTTCCCTTTGCCCTTTTCTTGAAACTAGTGGTCTTGTTAATCATCAACACTTGATGCTCTTTCTTGATTTCTACCTTCATCGATGTCATCATCATGAAAGGCTCGGGAATCGTTTTCATCATCCCTTGCATACTATAGTTCATCACGAAGTTCTACTAACTTGGTGATGGTGACTAGAGAATTCTGTCAATCACTATTTTATCTGGAAGATTAACTCCCACTTGATTCAAGCGATTGTAGTACCCAGACAATCTGAACACATGCTCACTTCTTGAGCTATTCTCCTCCATTTTTTAGCTATAGAACTTGTTGGAGACTTCATATCTCTCAACTCGGGTATTTACTTGAAATATTAACTTCAACTCCTGGAACATCTCATATGGTCCATGATGTTCAAAATGTCTTTGAAGTCCCGATTCTAAGCCGTTTAAGCATGGTGCACTAAACTATCAAGTAGTCATCATATTGAGCTAGCCAAACGTTCATAACATCTGCACCTGCTCCTGCAATAGGTTTGTCACCTAGCGGTGCATCAAGGACATAATTCTTCTATGCAGCAATGAGGATAAACCTCAGATCATGGATCCAATCCGCATCATTGCTACTAACATCTTTCAACTTAGTTTTTCTCTAGGAACATATCAAAAATAAAACAGGGGAGTTAAACGCGAGCTATTGATCTACAACATAGATATGATAATACTACCAGGACTAAGTTCATGATAAATTTAAGTTCAATTAATCATATTACTTAAGAACTCCCACTTAGAAAGACATCCCTCTAATCTTCTAAGTGATCACGTGATCCAAATCAACTAAACCATAACCGATCATCATGTGAAATGGAGTAGTTTTCAATGGTGAACATCTTTATGTTGATCATATCTACTATATGATTCACGCTCGACCTTTCGGTCTCAGTGTTCCGAGGCCATATCTGCATATGCTAGGCTCGTCAAGTTTAACCTGAGTATTCTGCGTGTGCAAAACTGGCTTGCACCCGTTGTAGATGGATGTAGAGTTATCACACCCGATCATCACGTGGTGTCTGGGCACGACGAACTTTGGCAATGGTGCATACTGTTGGGTTTCGTAGTAATTTCACAAAATTTCCTACGCACACGCAAGATCATGGTGATGCATAGCAACGAGAGGGGAGAGTGTTGTCTACATACCCACGCAGACCGACTGCGGAAGCGTTGACACAACGTAGAGGAAGTAGTCGTACGTCTTCGCGATCCAACCGATCAAGCACCGAAACTACGGCACCTCCGAGTTCGAGCACACGTTCAGCTCGATGACGATCCCCGGACTCCGATCCAGCAAAGTGTCGGGGAAGAATTCCGTCAGCACGACGGCGTGGTGACGATCTTGATGTACTACAGCAGCAGGGCTTCGCCTAAACTCCGCTACAGTATTATCGAGGAATATGGTGGCTGGGGGCACCGCACACGGCTAAGGAATAGATCACGTGGATCAACTTGTGTGTTTCTGGGGTGTCTCTGCCTCAGTATATAAAGGAGCCAAGGGGGAGGGGGCCGCCGGCCAGGAGGTGGGCGCAGGAGGAGTCCTACTCCTCCCGGGAAGAGGCTTTGGTGCTGATCATGTTTTGCTCGTGGAAGAGGCTTAGTCAACGGGTCTGCAACATTCAGATCCGTATGTATCTTGCAAATCTCTATGTCTCCCACCTGGACTAGATCCCGGATGGAATTGAAGCGTCTCTTGATGTGCTTGGTTCTCTTGTGAAATCTGGATTCCTTTGCCAAGGCAATTGCACCAGTATTGTCACAAAAGATTTTCATTGGACCCGATGCACCAGGTATGACACCTAGATCGGATATGAACTCCTTCATCCAGACTCCTTCGTTCGCTGCTTCCGAAGCAGCTATGTACTCCGCTTCACATGTAGATCCCGCTACGACGCTTTGTTTGGAACTGCACCAACTGACAGCTCCACCGTTTAATGTAAACACGTATCCGGTTTGCGATTTAGAATCGTCCGGATCAGTGTCAAAGCTTGCATCAACATAACCTTTTACGACGAGCTCTTTGTCACCTCCATATACGAGAAGCATATCCTTAGTCCTTTTCAGGTATTTCAGGATGTTCTTGACCGCTGTCCAGTGATCCACTCCTGGATTACTTTGGTACCTCCCTGCTAGACTTATATCAAGGCACACATCTGGTCTGGTACACAGCATTGCATACATGATAGATCCTATCGCTGATGCATAGGCAACATCTTTCATATTCTCTCTATCTTCTGCAGTGGTCGGGTATTGAGTCTTACTCAACTTCACACCTTGTAACACAGGCAAGAATCCTTTCTTTGCTTGATCCGTTTTGAACTTCTTCAAAATTTTGTCAAGGTATGTTGTTTGTGAAAGTACAATTAAGCGTATTGATCTATCTCTATAGATCTTTATGCCTAATATGTAAGCAGCTTCACCGAGGTCTTTCATTGAAAAACTCTTATTCAAGTATCCCTTTATGCTATCCATAAATTCTATATCATTTCCAATTAGTAATATGTCATCCACATATAATATCAGAAATGCTACAGAGCTCCCACTCACTTTCTTGTAAATACAGGCTTCTCCGAAAGTCTGTATAAAACCAAATGCTTTGATCACACTATCAAAGCGTTTATTCCAACTCCGAGAGGCTTGCACCAGTCCATAAATGGATTGCTGGAGCTTGCACACTTTGTTAGCTCCTTTTGGATCGACAAAACCTTCTAGTTGCATCATATACAACTCTTCTTCCAGAAATCCATTCAGGAATGCAGTTTTGACATCCATTTGCCAAATTTCATAATCATAAAATGCGGCAATTGCTAACATGATTCGGACAGACTTAAGCATCGGTACGGGTGAGAAGGTCTCATCGTAGTCAACCCCTTGAACTTGTCGAAAACCTTTTGCGACAAGTCGAGCTTTGTAGACAGTAACATTACCGTCAGCGTCAGTCTTCTTCTTGAAGATCCATTTATTCTCAATTGCTTGTCGATCATCAGGTAAGTCAACCAAAGTCCATACTTTGTTCTCATACATGGATCCCATCTCAGATTTCATGGCTTCAAGCCATTTTGCGGAATCTGGGCTCACCATCGCTTCTTCATAATTCGTAGGTTCATCATGATCTAGTAGCATGACTTCCAGAACAGGATTACCGTACCACTCTGGTGCGGATCTTACTCTGGTTGATCTACGAGGTTCAGTAGTATCTTGATCTGAAGTTTCACGATCATTATCATTAGCTTCCTCACTAACTGGTGTAGGTGTCACTGAAACAGTTTTCTGTGATGTACTACTTTCCAATAAGGGAGCAGGTACAGTTACCTCGTCAAGTTCTACTTTCCTCCCACTCACTTCTTTCGAGAGAAACTCCTTCTCCAGAAAGTTTCCGAATTTAGCAACAAAAGTCTTGCCTTCGGATCTGTGATAGAAGGTGTATCCAATAGTTTCCTATGGATATCCTATGAAGACACATTTCTCTGATTTGGGTTCGAGCTTATCAGGTTGAAGCTTTTTCACATAAGCATCGCAGCCCCAAACTTTCAGAAACGACAACTTTGGTTTCTTGCCAAACCACAGTTCATAAGGCGTCGTCTCAACGGATTTTGATGGTGCCCTATTTAACGTGAATGTGGCCGTCTCTAGAGCGTAGCCCCAAAACGATAGCGGTAAATCAGTAAGAGACATCATAGATCGCACCAGATCTAGTAAAGTACGATTACGACGTTCGAACACACCATTACGCTGTGGTGTTCCGGGTGGCGTGAGTTGCGAAACTATTCCACAATTTTTCAAATGTACACCAAACTCATAACTCAAATATTCTCCTCCACGATCAGATCGTAGGAACTTTATTTCTTGTTACGATGATTTTCAACTTCACTCTGAAATTCCTTGAACTTTTCAAATGTTTCAGACTTATGTTTCATTAAGTAGATATACCCATATCTGCTTAAATCATCTGTGAAGGTGAGAAAATAACGATATCCGCCACGAGCCTCAATATTCATCGGACCACATACATCTGTATGTATGATTTCCAACAAATCTGTTGCTCTCTCCATAGTACCGGAGAACGGTGTTTTGGTCATCTTGCCCATAAGGCATGGTTCGCAAGTACCAAGTGATTCATAATCAAGTGGTTCCAAAAGTCCATCAGAATGGAGTTTCTTCATGCGCTTTACACCGATATGACCTAAACGGCAGTGCCACAAATAAGTTGCACTCTCATTATCAACTCTGCATCTTTTGGCTTCAACATTATGAATATGTGTGTTACTACTATCGAGATTCAACAAGAATAGACCACTCTTCAAGGGTGCATGACCATAAAAGATATTACTCATATAAATACAACAACCATTATTCTCTGATTTAAATGAATAACCGTCTCGCATCAAACAAGATCCAGATATAATGTTCATGCTTAACGCTGGCACCAAATAACAATTATTTAGGTCTAATACTAATCCTGAAGGTAGATGTAGAGGTAGCGTGCCGACCGCGATCACATCGACTTTGGAACCATTTCCCACGCGCATTGTCACCTTGTCCTTAGCCAATGTTCGCTTAATCTGTAGTCCCTGTTTCGAGTTGCAAATGTTAGCAACAGAACCAGTATCAAATCCCCAGGTGCTACTGCGAGCATTAGTAAGGTACACATCAATAACATGTATATCACATATACCTTTGTTCACCTTGCCATCCTTCTTATCCGCCAAATACTTGGGGCAGTTCCGCTTCCAGTGACCAGTCTGCTTGCAATAGAAACACTCAGTTTCAGGCTTAGGTCCATTTTTGGGTTTCTTCTCTTGAGTAGCAACTTGCTTGCCATTCTTTTTGAAGTTCCCCTTCTTCTTCCCTTTGCCCTTTTTCTTGAAACTAGTGGTCTTGTTGACCATCAACACTTGATGCTCCTTCTTGATTTCTACCTCCGCAGCTTTCAGCATTGCGAAGAGCTCGGGAATAGTCTTGTTCATCCCTTGCATATTATAGTTCATCACGAAGCTCTTGTAGCTTGGCGGCAGTGATTGAAGAATTCTGTCAATGACGCAATCATCTGGAAGATTAACTCCCAATTGAATCAAGTGATTATTATACCCAGACATTTTGAGTATATGCTCACTAACAGAACTGTTCTCCTCCATCTTGCAGCTATAGAACTTATTGGAGACTTCATATCTCTCAATCCGGGCATTTGCTTGAAATATTAACTTCAACTCCTGGAACATCTCATATGCTCCATGACGTTCAAAACGTCGTTGAAGTCCCGATTCTAAGCCGTAAAGCATGATGCACTAAACTATCAAGTAGTCATCATATTGAGCTAGCCAAACGTTCATGACGTCTGCATCTGCTCCTGCAATAGGTATGTCACCTAGCGGTGCATTAAGGACATAATTCTTCTGTGCAGCAATGAGGATAAACCTTAGATCACGGATCCAATCCGCATCATTGCTACTAACATCTTTCAACTTAGTTTTCTCTAGGAACATATGAAAAATAAAACATGGGAGCTAAACGCGAGCTATTGATCTACAACATAGATATGCTAATACTACCAGGACTAAGTTCATGATAAATTTAAGTTCAATTAATCATATTACTTAAGAACTCCCACTTAGAAAGACATCCCTCTAATCACTCTAAGTGATTACGTGATCCAAATCAACTAAACCATGTCCGATCATCACGTGAGATGGAGTAGTTTCATTGGTGAACATCACTATGTTGATCATATACTATATGATTCACGCTCGACCTTTCGGTCTCCGTGTTCCGAGGCCATATCTGTATATGCTTGGCTCGTCAAGTATAACCTGAGTATTCCCTGCGTGTGCAACTGTTTTTGCACCCGTTGTATTTGAACGTAGAGCTATCACACCCGATCATCACGTGGTGTCGCAGCACGAAACTTTCGCAACGGTGCATACTCAGGGAGAACACTTCTTGATAATTTAGTGAGAGATCATCTTATAATGCTACCGTCAATCTAAGCAAGATAAGATGCATAAAAGATAAACATCACATGCAATCAATATAAGTGATATGATATGGCCATCATCATCTTGTGCTTGTGATCTCCATCCTCGAAGCACCGCCCGTCGTCATCACCATCGTCCCCGCCCCCCCGTCCCTCGCCCCCCCCCCCCCCCCCCCGCCCCCCCCCCCCCCCCCCCTCCCCCCCCCCCCCCCCCCCCCCCCCCCCCCCCCCCCCCCCCCGCCCCCCCCCCCCCCCGCCGCGACACCTGATCTCCATCGTAGCATCGTTGTCGTCTCGCCAATCTTATGCTTCCACGACTATCGCTACCGCTTAGTGATAAAGTAAAGCATTACAGCGCGATTGCATTGCATACAATAAAGCGACAACCATATGGCTCCTGCCAGTTGCCGATAACTCGGTTACAAAACATGATCATCTCATACAATAAAATTTAGCATCATGTCTTGACCATATCACATCACAACATGCCCTGCAAAAACAAGTTAGACGTCCTCTACTTTGTTGTTGCAAGTTTTACGTGGCTGCTACGGGCTTAAGCAAGAACCAATCTTACCTACGCATCAAAACCACAACGATAGTTTGTCAAGTTGGTGCTGTTTTAACCTTCGCAAGGAGGCGTAGCCACACTCGGTTCAACTAAAGTTGGAGAAACTGTCACCCGCTAGCCACCTTTGTGCAAAGCACGTCGGGAGAACCGGTCTCGCGTAAGCGTACGCGTAATGTCGGTCCGGGCCGCTTCGTCCAACAATACCGCCGAACCAAAGTATGACATGCTGGTAAGCAGTATGACTTATATCGCCCACAACTCACTTGTGTTCTACTCGTGCATATAACATCAACACATAAAACCTAGGCTCGGATGCCACTGTTGGGGAACGTAGTAATTTCAAAAAATTCCTACGCACACGCAAGATCATGGTGATGCATAGCAACGAGAGGGGAGAGTGTGATCTACGTACCCTTGTAGACCGAGCGGAAGCGTTAGCAACGCGGTTGATGTAGTCGTACGTCTTCACGGCCCGACCGATCAAGCACCGAAACTACGGCACCTCCGAGTTCTAGCACACGTTCAGCTCGATGACGATCCCCGGACTCCGATCCAGCAAAGTGTCGGGGAAGAGTTCCGTCAGCACGACGGCGTGGTGACGATCTTGATGTACTACCGTCGCAGGGCTTCGCCTAAGCACCGCTACAATATTATCGAGGATTATGGTGGAAGGGGGCACCGCACACGGCTAAGAATATGATCACGTGGATCAACTTGTGTGTCTAGGGGTGCCCCCTGCCCCCGTATATAAAGGAGCAAGGGGAGGAGGCCGGCCGGCCCCTATGGCGCGCCAAGGAGGGAAGTGGGGAGGGAGAAGGAAAGGGGGCGCCGCCCCCCCTCTCCTAGTCCAATTCGGACCAGGGGGGAGGAGGCGCGCGGCCCACCCTGGCTGCCTCCTCTCTCTCTCCACTAAGGCCCATATGGCCCATTACTTCTCCCGGGGGGTTCCGGTAACCCTCCGGCTCTCCGGTTTTCTCCGAAATCACCCGGTAACACTTCCGGTGTCCGAATATAGCCGTCCAATATATCAATCTTTATGTCTCGACCATTTCGAGACTCCTCGTATGTCCGTGATCACATCCGGGACTCCGAACAACTTCGGTACATCAAAACTCATAAACTCATAATATAACTGTCATCGTAAACCTTAAGCGTGCGGACCCTACGGGTTCGAGAACAATGTAGACATGACCGAGACACGTCTCCGGTCAATAACCAATCAGGCGGGAACCTGGATGCTCATATTGGCTCCTACATATTCTACGAAGATCTTTATCGGTCAGACCGCATAACAACATACGTTGTTCCCTTTGTCATCGGTATGTTACTTGCCCGAGATTCGATCGTCGGTATCTCAATACCTAGTTCAATCTCGTTACCGGCAAGTCTCTTTACTCGTTCGTAATACATCATCCTCGCAACTAACTCATTAGTTGTCACATGCTTGCAAGGCTTATAGTGATGTGCATTACCGAGAGGGCCCAGAGATACCTCTCCGACAATCGTAGTGACAAATCCTAATCTCGAAATACGCCAACAAAATTACCTTCGGAGACACCTGTAGAGTCCTTTATAACCACCCAGTTACGTTGTGACGTTTGGTAGCACACAAAGTGTTCCTCCGGCAAACGGGAGTTGCATAATCTCATAGTCATAGGACCATGTATAAGTCATGAAGAAAGCAATAGCAACATACTAAACGATGGTGCTAAGCTAACGAATGGGTCATCAATCACATCATTCTCCTAATGATGTGATCCCGTTAATCAAATGACACACATGTCTATGGTTAGGAAACATAACCATCTTTGATTAACGAGCTAGTCAAGTAGAGGCATACTAGTGAACTTTGTTTGTCTATGTATTCACACAAGTATTATGTTTTCGGATAATACAATTCTAGCATGAATAATAAACATTTATCATGATATAAGGAAATAAAATAATAATATTATTATTGCCTCTAAGGCATATTTCCTTCACTCCCTCCTCCCACCGACTGGGCCAGGCCCAGGGTGAGCAGCCCCCAAGCGCCCCCTCCTCTTGTTTTTTTCTCTCTTGTTGAGCCGGCCAGATTCGGCCCAGTGTAGCGTTTTTTTTCAGATCTGTGAATTTGTCAATTTCCAGGGATTTGCACTTTTGCAGATCAGCCCCTAAACTTCATGCATTTCATTACTCTCAAACGGTGCATCATATGTAAAAACTTTATATATAAGACTTGCTTAGAATTATGTGTAGATTAATAATATGCCACTTTCATGCATGTTAAATATGTCTAAAAAGTTGTTTGTTTAATTTTGCATAAATGCCATGCTAAAATGTTTAATTTCATAACCAAACAACCGTAGCTCGGTTTTAAGTAATCTTTATATGTAAATTGGGTAGAAAATGCCTAGTTTGACATGGTGGCATCACTTTGCATGTTTAACAACTATAAAATATGGTTTAGGGAAGGACAGTACCAAACCTAATATATGCATATGAGGATTTTCCGGAATTGTTGTTCGTTGTCTCCGGCCTCATTTAAACTTGCCTAGATAGGTAGTTTTCATTTGCTTCACCCTCTTGCCATGTTTAACAACATTTAATATTGTTGGGTACATAAACAAGATCAAACTAAATAAGTCATGTGGGTGTTTCGTCAATATGCAACGGAGTTGCATGTTGAGCTCCACTTAATTTGTAGGATTGTTTGTGCATTTTGCCATGCCATGCCTCATTAAACCGGACATGCATCATACTTGTTTGCGCATCGTGCCATGCTTATGTGATGGTTGTTTACTATGTTGTGTGCTTCTTTCCGGTGTTGCTTCTTCGGGTTGGTTCCGATAACGTCGTGTTGTGAGGACCCGTTCGACTACGTCCGTTTGTCTTCTTCATGGACTCGTTCTTCTTCCTTGCGGGAATTCTCAGGCAAGATGACCATACCCTCGAAATCACTTCTATCCTTGCTTGCTAGATGCTCGCTCTTTTGCTATGCCTATGTACGATACCTACCACTTGCTTATCATGCCTCCCATATTGTTGAAGCCAAGCCTCTAACCCACCTTGTCCTAGCAAACCGTTGTTTGGCTATGTTACCGCTTTGCTCAGCCCCTCTTATAGCGTTGTTAGTTGCAGGTGAAGATGAAGTTTGTTCCATTGTTGGAACATGGATATTGTTGGGATATCACAATATCTCTTATTTTAATTAATGCATCTATATACTTGGTAAAGGGTGGAAGGCTCGGCCTTATGCCTGGTGTTTTGTTCCACTCTTGCCCCCTAGTTTCCGTCATATCGGTGTTATGTTCCCGGATTTTGCGTTCCTTACGCGGTTGGGTTATAATGGGAACCCCTTGACAGTTCGCCTTGAATAAAACTCCTCCAGCAATGCCCAACATTGGTTTTACCATTCGCCACCTACCCTTTTCCTTGGGAGTGGCACTCGAAGGGTCATCTTTATTTTAACCCCCCGGGCCAGTGCTTTCTAAGTGTTGGTCCAACTGAGCGATGTCCGGGCTACCAGGGGCAACTCTGGGCTGGCCTACCCGACGTCTTGGCTCATCCGGTGTGCCCTGAGAACGAGATATGTGCAGCTCCTATCGGGATTTGTCGGCACATTCGGTGGCTTTGCTGGTCTTGTTTTACCATTGTCGAGATGTCTTGTAACCGGGATTCCGAGTCTGATCGGTTGTCTTGGGAGAAGGAATATCCTTCGTTGACCGTGAGAGCTTGTGATGGGCTAAGTTGGGACACCCCTGCAGGTTTTGAACTTTCGAAAGTCGTGCCCGCGGTTATGGGCAGATGGGAATTTGTTAATGTCCGGTTGTAGAAAACCTGAACTTAACTTAATTAAAACATCAACCGCGTGTGTACCGTGATGGTCTCTTCTCGGCGGGGTCCGGGAAGTGAACACGTGTTGGAGTTATGCTTGACGTAGGTTGTTCTAGGATCACTTCTTGATCATAGTTCTCGACGTGCTTTGCCTTCTCTTCTCGCTCTCATTTGCGTATGTTAGCCACCATATATGCTAGTCGCTTGCTGCAGCTCCACCTCATACCTTTTACCTTACCCATAAGCTTAAATAGTCTTGATCGCGAGGGTGTGAGATTGCTGAGTCCCCGTGACTCACAGATACTTCCAAAACCAGCTTGCAGGTGCCTGATGAACCGTGCAGGTGACGCACCAAGCTCAAGGAGGAGCTCGATGAAGATCTGTTGTCTTATGTTGTTCGTTTTTTAGTTGATCAGTAGTGGAGCCCAGTTGGGACGATCGGGGATCTGTGTAGCATTTGGGGTAGTCTTCTTTTATTTTGGTTCCGTAGTCGGACCTTGATTGTATCTGGATGATGTAATGCTTTATTCATGTATTGTGTGAAGTGGCGATTGTAAGCCAACTATGTATCTCTTTCCCTTATGTATTACATGGGTTGTGTGAAGATTACCTCACTTGCGACATTGCTTACAATGCGGTTATGCCTCTAAGTCGTGCTTCGACACGTGGGAGATATAGCCGCATCGTGGCGTTACAAATGGATCCTTTCTAGAGAAGGAGTTTCTCTCGAAAGAAGTGAGTGGGAGGAAAGTAGAACTTGATGAGGTAATACCTGCTCCCTTATTGGAAAGTAGTTCATCACAGAAACCGGTTCCTGTGACACCTACACCAATTAGTGAGGAAGTTAATGATGAAGATCATGAAACTTCAGATCAAGTTGTTACTGAACCTCGTAGATCAACCAGAGTAAGATCTGCACCAGAGTGGTACGGTAATCCTGTTCTGGAGGTTATTGTTACTAGACCATGACGAACCTACGAACTATGAAGAAGCGATGGTGAGCCCAGATTCCGCAAAATGGCTTGAGGCCATGAAATCTGAGATGGGATCCATGTATGAGAACAAAGTGTGGACTTTGGTTGACTTGCCCGATGATCGGCAAGCCATTGAGAATAAATGGATCTTCAAGAAGAAGACTGACGCTGACGGTAATGTTACTGTCTATAAAGCTCGACTTGTTGCAAAAGGTTTTCGACAAGTTCAAGGGATTGACTACGATGAGACTTTCTCACCCGTAGCGATGCTTAAGTCTGTCCGAATCATGTTAGCAATTGCCGCATTTTATGATTATGAAATTTGGCAAATGGATGTCAAAACTGCATTCCTGAATGGATTTCTGGAAGAAGAGTTGTATATGATGCAACCGGAAGGTTTTGTCGATCCAAAGGGAGCTAACAAAGTGTGCAAGCTCCAGCGATCCATTTATGGACTGGTGCAAGCTCTCGGAGTTGGAATATACGCTTTGATAGTGTGATCAAAGCATTATGGTTTTATACAGACTTTTGGAGAAGCCTGTATTTACAAGAAAGTGAGTGGGAGCTCTGTAGCATTTCTATATTATATGTGGATGACATATTGTTGATTGGAAATGATATAGAATTTCTGGATAGCATAAAAGGATATTTGAATAAGAGTTTTTCAATGAAAGACCTCGGTGAAGCTGCTTATATATTGGGCATCAAGATCTATAGAGATAGATCGAGACGCTTAATTGGACTTTCACAAAGCACATACCTTGACAAAGTTTTGAAGAAGTTCAAAATGGATCAAGCAAAGAAAGGGTTCTTGCCTGTGTTACAAGGTGTGAAGTTGAGTCAGACTCAATGCCTCGACCACTGCAGAAGATAGAGAGAAAATGAAAGGTGTTCCCTATGCTTCAGCCATAGGCTCTATCATGTATGCAATGTTGTGTACCAGACCCTGATGTGTGCCTGTATTAGTTTTAGCAGGGAGGTACCAAAGTAATCCAGGAGTGGATCACTGGACAGACGGTCAAGAACCATCCGACCACTACCTCGAACCACACGCGATCCGCCAAGGCAGCATGCTGCTTCTGTTCGTACCTGGAGGTGACAAGAGAGCTCGTCGTAAACTGGTTAACGTTGATGCAAGCTTTGACACTGATCCGGACGATTCTAAATCGCAAACCGGATACGTGTTTATTTAAACGAGGTGTGAGCTGTCAGTTGGTGCAGTTCTAAACAAAGCGTCGTATGCGGGATCTACATGTGAAGCGGAGTACATAGCTGCTTCGGAAGCAGCAAATGAAGGAGTCTGGATGAAGGAGTTCATATCCGATCTAGGTGTCATACCTAGTGCATCGGGTCCAATGAAAATCTTTTGTGACAATACTGGTGCAATTGCCTTGGCAAAGGAATCCAGATTTCACAAGAGAACCAAGCACATCAAGAGACGCTTCAACTCCATCCGGGATCAAGTCCAGGTGGGAGACATAGAGATTTGCAAGATACATACGGATCTGAATGTTGCAGACCCGTTGACTAAGCCTCTTCCACGAGCAAAACATGATCAGCACCAAGGCTCCATGGGTGTTAGAATCATTACAGTGTAATCTAGATTATTGACTCTAGTGCAAGTGGGAGACTGAAGGAAATATGCCCTAGAGGCAATAATAAAGTTATTATTTATTTCCTTATATCATGATAAATGTTTATTATTCATGCTAGAATTGTATTAACCGAAAACATGATACATGTGTGAATACATAGACAAACAGAGCGTCACTAGTATGCCTCTACTTGACTAGCTCGTTAATCAAAGATGGTTATGTTTCCTAGCCATAGACAAAGAGTTGTCATTTGATTAACGGGATCACATCATTAGGAGAATGATGTGATTGACTTGACACATTCCGTTAGCTTAGCACTTGATCGTTAGTTTGTTGCTATTGCTTTCTTCATGACTTATACATGTTCCTATGACTATGAGATTATGCAACTCCCGTTTACCGGAGGAACACTTTGTGTGCTACTGAGGGAGTCCGGATTAGGGTGTTCGGATAGCCGGACTATACCTTCAGCCGGACTCCTGGACTATGAAGATACAAGATTGAAGAATGCGTCCCGTGTCCGGATGGGACTTTCCTTGGCGTGGAAGGCAAGCTTGGCGATGCGGATATTCAAGATCTCCTACCATTGTAACCGACTCTATGTAACCCTAACCCTATCCGGTGTCTATTGAAAGCACAAGTGCTCCCTAGGTGGTTTTGTAATTGATGACAACATATCTCTTGTTGGACTAATGTTTCTATCTAGCATGTTTCAGATAAGTTCAACAATGGAGTGGCATGAACTAAAGGTTGTGGGAACTCCTTCAAGATGCTAAGGACAAAGGATTGGCTAAAGCTTCAAGCTCAAGACTCTTCATTTTACATTTTAGTGATCCAAGATCACATTGAGTCCATAGGAAAAGCCAATACTATAGGAGGGAGGTGTTGCTTAATGAGCCTCTTGCTTCATGTGCTTAATGATATGCTCCAAAATCCTCAGCTACTTTCCCACTTCCACATATGACCTAAACCCTAAGCCAAACTCGGTCCTACCGATTCTTCCTATCCGGCGCCACCGAGTTTCACTTGTCATAAGCCACTGCCAAACCCTAGCAATTCGGTTCTACCGATAGGGATCTCGGTCTCACCGAGATGGGATTGCAAACTCTCTGTTTCCCTTTCGTAACTTTTCGGTCTCACCGAAAGAGCGAATCGGTCCCACCGAGATTGCAATGTAAATTCAGTGTTTCTCTTTGTAACTTTTCGGTCTCACCGAAAGAGCAAATCGGTCCCACCGAGTTTGCCTGACCAACTCTCTGGTTAGCTAATTACCAAATTCGGTCTCACTGAGTTTGTGTAATCGGTCTCACCGAGATTACGTTATGCCCAAACCCTAACCATATCGGTCCTACCGAGTTGCATGTCAGTCCCACCGAAAATCTCTAACGGTCACTAGGTTTACTTTTCGGTCCGACCGAGTTTGTTGATTCGGTCCCACCGAGATTGGAAAACTGTGTGTAACGGTTGGATTTTGTGTGGAGGCTATATATACCCCTCCACCTCCTCTTCATTCAGAGAGCCATCAGAACACATACACATTCCAACTCATATGTTCTGAGAGAGAACCACCTACTCATGTGTTGAGACCAAGATATCCATTCCTACCATATGAATCTTGATCTCTAGCCTTCCCCAAGTTGCTTTCCACTCAAATCTTCTTTCCACAAAATCCAAATCCTATGAGAGAGAGTTGAGTGTTGGGGAGACTATCATTTGAAGCACAAGAGCAAGGAGTTCATTACCTACACACCATTTGTTACTTCTTGGAGAGTGGTGTCTCCTAGATTGGCTAGGTGTTACTTGGGAGCCTCCGACAAGATTGTGGAGTTGAACCAAGGAGTTTGTAAGGGCAAGGAGATCGCCTACTTCGTGAAGATCTACCGCTAGTGAGGCAAAGTCCTTCGTGGGCGATGGCCATGGTGGGATAGACAAGGTTGCTTCTTCGTGGACCCTTCGTGGGTGGTTGCTTCTTCGTGGACCGTTCGTGGGTGGAGCCCTCCGTGGACTCGCGCAACCATTACCCTTTGTGGGTGGAGCCCTCCGTGGACTCGCGCAACCGTTACCCTTCGTGGGTTGAAGTCTCCATCAATGTGGATGTAGGATAGCACCACCTATCCGAACCACGGGAAAAACATCCGTGTCTCCAATTGCGTTTGAATTCTCCAAACCCTTCCCCTTACATTCTTGCAAGTTGCATGCTTTACATTCCGCTGCTCATATACTCTTTGCATGCTTGCTTGATATGTATTGTGTATGTTGAAATTGTGCCTAAAACTCCACTCAAACCAAAAAGGCCTAAAAATTGCAACTTTAGCAATAAGTGTCTAATCACCCCCCTGTAGACACATCTACTTCAAGGTCCTACAAGTGGTACTAGAGCTTTGGTCTCCATTGACTTGGTTTAATCACCATTGGAGGAAGATGGATATGTCTACCTTAGGGAGTCTTAGACATAGAGTGCCTATTCTTGATGGAGAGTATTTTCATGAGTGGAAAAATGAGATGCTTGTAATCTTCAATCAATATCATTTGAACAAGTATATTGCTAGTCCTTGTGCACCTCATATTGATCCTTTGCATCCTACCCTAGATGAAGATATTGACATGATTCGCAATCTTAGAACTATTGAGCTCATCATTAGAGGATTGCCCAAAAATTTGATTGCTAGTTTGCCTACTCTTAATTGTGCCTATACTATATGGAAATTTCTTGAGGAACGATTTCCCGATCATTCCTTGAAAAATTTGGATGAAATTCTCCATAAATCTATTGCCTTGAGTAAGATGAAATCTAGTGATCCTAGTTTTGGTGATTGTCTATTTGAGCTTACCAATCTCAAGCATGCTAAAGGAGATGTTGGAATCATTAGTGATATTATATTCGAAGCTATAAGAATTCATAAAAGTGACCACTTGGATGATCATTTATCTAATGAATTACCCTCTCTAGGAAATGATGAGTCACAAGATCATGATGAACATGGATACTATGATGATGATGATGATAGTGACTTCGATCTTGACGATGCAATGAGACATTTTGGTCTTACGGCAAATCTTCAGGGATATGAGTCAGGAGGAAAGGAATGGGTTCTTGATAGTGGATGTACCGATCATATGACCGGAGATGAAGAGATGTTCCGTGAACTTGCTGAAAATGATGGCCCTCGGAAATATGTCACCTTTGGTGATAATTCAAGGGGTAAAGTGGTTGGCCTTGGTAAGGTGGCCATCTCACATGATAGTTCCATTCAAAATGTCATGCTCGTTGAATCTCTTGGCTACAACTTACTTTCAGTATCTAGACTTGCTGATTTCGGTTTGAATGTCCTATTTACTGAGGTAGATTGCCAAGTATTTCGTCGAGACAATCATAAAATGGTCTTTACCGGTATGCGTAGAGGTGATCTTTACATCGTCGATTTCTCTAAAAAGGCACAACCTAAAACTTGCTTTGTTGCTAAATCCTCAAAAGGTTGGTTGTGGCATAGACGACTAGGTCACGTTGGCATGAGAAACCTTGACAAGCTTATTAAAGGAAATCATATCCTTGAAGTTAACGATGTCATATTTGATAAGGATAGACTTTGCAGTGCTTGTCAAGCAGGTAAACAGGTTGGAGGAAGGCATCCCATGAAGAACATCATGACCACAAGGAGGCCACTCGAGCTACTTCACATGGATCTTTTTGGTCCCAACGCCTACAAGAGTCTCGGTGGAAATGCTTTTGGTCTAGTTATAGTTGATGATTTTTCAAGATTTACGTGGGTGTTCTTTCTTAATGACAAGTCGCAGGTCCAGAAGATCTTCAGAAACTTCGCTAGGAAGGCCCAAAATCAGTTTGACGTGAAGATCAAGAAGGTTCGGAGTGACAACGGAACGGAGTTCAAGAACGCAAATGTGGACACCTTTCTTGACGAAGAAGGGATTTCACACGAGTTCTCGGCTACGTACACACCTCAACAAAATGGAGTTGTTGAGAGGAAGAACCGGACGCTCATCGAAATGGCAAGAACGATGCTTGATGAATACAAGACGCCGAAGCACTTTTGGGCAGAAGCGGTTGAGACAGCTTGTCACGCAACAAATCGCTTATATCTTCACAAGCTACTCGGCAAGACGGCATACGAGCTTCTCACCGGTAACAAACCCCAAGTTGGATACTTTCGAGTATTCGGCTCAAAGTGCTACATTCTTGATAAGCATCGTCGTTCAAAGTTTGCTCCTAAATCTCATGAAGGTTTTCTACTTGGTTATGGCTCAAACTCTCACACTTACCGTGTCTACAACAATTTCACCCGGAAGGTTGAAGAGACGGTAGATGTGAAGTTTGATGAATCTAATGGCTCGCAAGTAGAGCAATTGCCAATTGATGTAGGAGACAAAGACCCTTCAGAAGCAATCCAAGACTTGTCCGTTGGCAAAGTTCGTCCAACGGAGGTGAAGGAGAGTACTTCATCCGTCCAAGTGGAAGCTTCTACTTCACGACAAGGTGAACCAAGAATCAACACGGAAGCATCCACAAGTGGGACACACCAAGATGAAGAAGACAAGGAAATGCATCAAGACGAACATCAACAACCTCCTTCTCCACCACGACAAGAGAACGACGACATCAACAATGAAGAAGGCCAAGAAGAAGAACAAGATTAAGAAGATGTTCAATGAAGACCCAAGCAAAATCTCTCACGAGTTCGAGCAAGAATTGCCAAAGATCATCCCGTCGAGCAAATCCTCAATGATATACAAACCGGGAGAATCACTCGCTCAAAAACTCGTTTAGCTAACTTTTGTGAAAACTATTCATTCATATCTAGCATTGAACCTATGAAGGTTGAAGAAGCATTGGAAGATCCGGATTGGATAAACGCTATGCATGAAGAGCTACACAATTTTGAGAGAAACCAAGTTTGGACATTGGTTGAGAAGCCCGACAACAACCACAACATCATTGGTACCAAATGGGTGTTTCTCAACAAGCAAGATGAAGATGGACAAGTGGTTCGCAACAAAGCACGTCTCGTCGCCCAAGGGTACACACAAGTCGAAGGTATGGACTATGGTGAGACATATGCTCCCGTTGCTAGACTTGAGTCCATTCGCATCTTACTTGCCTATGCTAATCACCATAATATCACCTTGTACCAAATGGACATTAAAAGTGCTTTTCTAAATGGTGAAATAGAGGAGGAAGTTTATGTCAAACAACCTCCCGGCTTTGTCAATCCTAAGAAACCTAATCATGTTTACAAACTTCACAAAGCTCTTTATGGTCTTAAACAAGCTCCTAGAGCATGGTATAAATGCTTGACCAAGTTCCTTATTGCAAGTGGTTTTGAAATTGGTAAAATTGATTCTACTCTTTTTACTAAAAGGGTTAATGGAGAACTATTTGTATGCCAAATTTATGTTGATGATATCATATTTGGTTCAACTAACCCTCTCTTTAGTGAAAAGTTTGGAAAGCTAATGTCAGAGAAGTTTGAGATGTCTATGATGAGTGAACTCAAATTCTTTCTCGGTTTGCAAATCAAGCAAACTAAGGAAGGTACATTTGTCTCTCAAACGAAGTACACCAAGGACTTATTCAAGAAGTTCAATATGCAAGAATGCAAAGGTATGACTACACCCATGCCTACTAGTGGACATAATGATTTGACCAAAGATGGTGAACCGGTTGATCAAAAGGTTTATCGCTCTATGATTGGTTCATTGTTATACCTATGTGCTTCACGTCCCGATATTATGCTAAGTGTGTGCATGTGTGCATGATATCAAGCTGCTCCTAAAGAATGTCATCTTAAGGCTGTGAAAAGGATGGTGAGATATTTAATCCATACACCAAATTTTGGCATTTGGTATCCTAAGAGGTCTTCTTTTGATCTTGTTGGCTATTCCGACTCGGATTATGCCGGAGACAAGATTGATAGAAAGTCCACTTCGGGTACTTGTCAATTTCTTGGTAGATCTCTTGTGTCTTGGTCTTCCAAGAAACAAAACTCGGTATCCTTATCCACCGCCGAAGCGGAATACATTGCCGCTGGTTCATGTTGTGCTCAATTACTTTGGATGACCCAAACTCTTAAAGATTATGGGATTTATGTGAAACATGTTCCACTACTTTGTGACAATAAAAGTGCTATCAAAATTGGTCATAATCCTGTACAACATTCTCGAACTAAGCATATTGAAGTTCGTCATCATTTCATTCGAGATCATGTTGCTAAGGGTGACATTGATCTTAAGCATGTTCGCACCGATAAGCAATTAGCGAATATATTTACTAAACCTCTTGATGAGAAAGTGTTTTGCAGGTTGAGAGGAGAATTGAACATCATTGATGCTTCGAACTTGGAGTAGAAACTCCATTGGATGCATGCAAGACATGAGCTTATGACTAATCCATGATATATCTCTTATGATGACTATCTTATGTCTTGGATATATTTGTACCTTGCATGTTGTCTAACCCATGTAGGTGCTTGGTTGAATCTAATTCCATGAGATTGCGACTCACTCACATCTTGAGCAATCTCTACATCACCAAGTATCTACACAATGGTGGTTGAAGACAAGGAAGCACAAAACCATTCAAACATATCCTTTGACAAATTCTATGTTGAGCTTCATGATTGTCATTTTTGGATACACAAGTACTCTTCCTTGCAAGAACTAACCCATGTAGGTAGATGAACTCAAACTCCAAGTGCTGCTCCCAACTCTTGATGAGCTACATCAACCTTGAGCACCCACACAAGTTCAACTACATGAGCAAGAACCACATCACCACCCAAGGTATGTTATTCCATCTTAGAGAAGCTTTACTCCAAGACATGAGTCAAAGCAACTCAACAAGATGTGAATACATCAAGATGCTTAAACGAAAAATGGTAACCCCATTTTGAGCTTAAACGATGAGTATGACCTATGATCAAGTGTTCTCACTTGACTCCTAAGTCAATATACTCTAACATAGGTGACTATGTCACCGCCCAACTCTAGATGAAGTTCTCTTGTGTTCTTTTCTGTGTTATTGCATTTGTCCCATGCATGTTTATTTTATTTCTCTTTTTCAAAAAAAAACTTCATCTAGATCTTTTAGTTTCTTCTCTTTTCTTTTTTTTTTGTTCTGCATTTTCTGCATTTAATTCATTGCAAATCTTCGTGAGATCCTACATGTCTAGTGAGCTGAGGTGACAAGTGTTTTTCTCTGTGTAAACTCGGTTTCACCGACTTGCAATTTTCGGTCCAACCGAATCTTTTCGGTACCACCGAAATATGCCACTCGGTGCCACCGACTTTGCAATCAGAAAAACAGTTTGCCACTTGTTCTACATTTCTTCTGATCCAGCTCCACTCAGTGAATCTTGTCCTCTACAAGCATCACAATTTTATCCTTTGCTTTGTGCGGAGTCTCAAGGACCAAACCTATACGACGGATTCCAGAAAGCCCTTCTTGGAAATTGATGTCAAAGGGGGAGAAAGAGATCACATCAAAGCTCAAGGGGGAGAGAAAGTCTCAAGGATCCCAGATGTTGTTAAGGGAAGCTCAAGGGGGAGAGAAAGTCTCAAGGATCCCAGATGTTGTTAAGGGGGAGAGAGAGATTTCCAGGGAGAGAAAATACTCAAGGATCCCAGATGCTTGATGTTCAAGAGGAGAGATGTCACATGTCTTTTTGAGGGAAAGACATGTTCATATACGCTTATTTGCATTAAGTTCTATCCAGTTGTATCCTTCAGCTCTGATTTTCTGTTTCCTATCTTCTCCCAATATCCCATGTAAGATTCAGGGGGAGCAAGACACCTAAGGGAAAGAAATCAGTCAAATTCATTGCATATCTTTATTCTTGGGGACATGTTGAATCCAATGTGGTACCTTGTACTCACTCTCTACATGTCATCCCAGTCTTGGTATTCTTGTGGTTTCTTTTGTTTGCTCTGGCTAGTGGATGTACCTGTGTTATCTAACTTTGTTTGTGCAGGTTCATTCCATCCTAAGCCAACTCAAGACCACAAGGTAAGTATATGCATCAAAATCATGAGTACGAGGAGTTCTTGCTTATGTACATACTGTTTGCAAGAAGGACTCATGAGCATGAAGGTATTTTCCTTGATAATCTTTTGCTCTGATGCATATGGCCAAGATACATGTAACACATTGCCTACTCTGTCATGGTTATGCTCTCACATGCCTCTATATTTCATATTTACATGAGTGCATACATGTAGGGGGAGCCTATGCTTGTTACATGTCCTTCCAAAGCTTTACTTTCTGTTCTTTATATCTTTATCTAAAGCTTTGATGTATGTTGCCATCAATTACCAAAAAGGGGGAGATTGAAAGCACAAGTGCTCCCTAGGTGGTTCTGATAATTGATGACAACATATCTCTTGTTGGACTAACATTTCTATCCAGCATGTTTCAGGTAAGTTCAACAATGGAGTGGCATGGACTAAAGGTTGTGGGAACTCCTTCAAGATGCTAAGGACAAAGGATTGCTAAAGCTTCAAGCTCAAGACTCTTCATTTTACATTTTAGTGATCCAAGATCACATTGAGTCCATAGGAAAAGCCAATACTATCAAGGAGGGATGAGGTGTTGCTTAATGAGCCTCTTGCTTCATGTGCTTAATGATATGCTCCAAAATCCTCAGCTACTTTCCCACTTCCACATATGACCTAAACCCTAAGCCAAACTCGGTCCTACCGATATTCTTTCTATCCGGCGCCACCGAGTTTCACTTGTCATAAGCCACTGCCAAACCCTAGCAATTCGGTTCTACCGATAGGGATCTCGGTCTCACCGAGATGGGATTGCAAACTCTCTGTTTCCCTTTCGTAACTTTTCGGTCTCACCGAAAGAGCGAATCGGTCCCACCGAGATTGCAATGTAAATTCAGTGTTTCCTTTTTGTAACTTTTCGGTCTCACCGAAAGAGCAAATCGGTCCCACCGAGTTTGCCTGACCAACTCTCTGGTTAGCTAATTACCAAAATCGGTCTCACCGAGTTTGTGTAATCGGTCTCACCGAGATTACGTTATGCCCAAACCCTAACCATATCGGTCCTACCGAGTTGCATGTCAGTCCCACCGAAAATCTCTAACGGTCACTAGGTTTACTTTTCTGTCCGACCGAGTTTGTTGATTCGGTCCCACCGAGATTGGAAAACTGTGTGTAACGGTTGGATTTTGTGTGGAGGCTATATATACCCCTCCACCTCCTCTTCATTCATGGAGAGAGCCATCAGAACACATACACAATTCCAACTCATATGTTCTGAGAGAGAACCACCTACTCATGTGTTGAGACCAAGATATTCCATTCCTACCATATGAATCTTGATCTCTAGCCTTCCCCAAGTTGCTTTCCACTCAAATCTTCTTTCCACAAAATCCAAATCCTATGAGAGAGAGTTGAGTGTTGGGGAGACTATCATTTGAAGCACAAGAGCAAGGAGTTCATTACCTACACACCATTTGTTACTTCTTGGAGAGTGGTGTCTCCTAGATTGGCTAGGTGTTACTTGGGAGCCTCCGACAAGATTATGGAGTTGAACCAAGGAGTTTGTAAGGGCAAGGAGATCGCCTACTTCGTGAAGATCTACCGCTAGTGAGGCAAGTCCTTCGTGGGCGATGGCCATGGTGGGATAGACAAGGTTGCTTCTTCGTGGACCCTTCGTGGGTGGTTGCTTCTTCGTGGACCCTTCGTGGGTGGATCCCTCCGTGGACTCGCGCAACCATTACCCTTTGTGGGTGGAGCCCTCCGTGGACTCGCGCAACCGTTACCCTTCGTGGGTTGAAGCCTCCATCAACGTGGATGTAGGATAGCACCACCTATCCGAACCACGGGAAAAACATCCGTGTCTCCAATTGCGTTTGAATTCTCCAAACCCTTCCCCTTACATTCTTGCAAGTTGCATGCTTTACATTCCGCTGCTCATATACTCTTTGCATGCTTGCTTGATATGTATGGTGTATGTTGAAATTGTGCCTAAAACTCCACTCAAACCAAAAAGGCCTAAAAATTGCAACTTTAGCACTAAGTGTCTAATCACCCCCCCCCTCTAGACACATCTACTTCAAGGTCCTACATCTATATAAACCGGAGGGTTGTAGTCCGTAGGCAATAAACTCCATATACAACAATCATACCATAGGCTAGCTTCTAGGGTTTAGCCTCCTTGATCTCGTGGTAGATCTACTCTTGTACTACCCATATCATCAATATTAATCAAGCAGGACGTAGGGTTTTACCTCCATCAAGAGGGCCCGAACCTGGGTAAAACATCGTGTTCCCTGCCTCCTGTTACCATCCGGCCTAGACGCACAGTTCGGGACCCACTACCCGAGATCCGCCGGTTTTGACACCGACATTGGTGCTTTCATTGAGAGATCCTCTGTGTCGTCGCCTTTAGGCCCGATGGCTCCTTTGATCATCAACAACGATATGGTCCAGGGTGAGACTTTTCTCCCTGGACAGATCTTCGTCTTCGGCGGCTTCGCTTTGCGGGCCAATTCGCTTGGCCACCTGGAGCAGATCGAAAGCTACGCCCCTGGCCATCAAGTCAGGTTTGGAAGCTTAAACTACACGGCTGACATCCACGGAGACTTGATCTTCGACGGGTTCGAGCCACGGCCAAGCGTGCCGCACTATCTCGAGGGGCATGATCTAGCTCTGCCTCCGGACGGTGTCCTGGAGGCCGCACACGCATCGGTTCCGACCCCTAACTCGGAGCCTATTGCGCCGATCGAGGATGAGCGGTTGGACGTCACCTCAGGGGCTTCGATCTCAAAGGCGATCGAGCCGAACGCTAGCCCCGCACTCTGCATGATCCGTGACTCCAAGGATCCGGACTCCTTTCCGAACTCCGAACCCCCCGCGCCCCTGCCGATCGAATCCGATTGGGCGCCGATAATGGAGTTCACCGCCGCAGACATCTTTCAGCACTCACCTTTTGGCGATATCCTAAACTCTCTCAAGTCTCTCTCTTTATCAGGAGAGCCCTGGCCGAACTACGGTCAGCGAGGATGGGATACGGACGAGGAAGAAATTCAAAGCCCACCCACCACCCACTTGGTAGCCACTGTCGACAATTTAAACGACGTGCTCAACTTCGACTCCGGAGACATTGACAGCATGGATGACGATGCAGGAGATACCGACGAACCAACGCCCATAGGGCATTGGACAGCCACCTCATCTCACGATGTGTACATGGTGGATACCCCTAAAGGAAGCGACAACGAGGAAAAAGGGGATGGGATGGGAGATCGACCCCCCGAAAAGCAATCAAAACGTCGGGGTAAATGCCGACCCAAGCCCCGCCTCAACAAAAACCCAGCCATAGAGCAGGACAAGCCGGTAGATGACGAGCAGGCCTTAGAGCAACCGTCCAAACAGGGCAACACGGACAGAGAAACCGAACATCCCTCCTCCGGCGAAAACGGCGTTCCGGACGACCTCACGCCGGATAAACCTATGGAGCGGAAGAATCTCCACGAGAGGCTCGTTGCAACTGCACGTAGCCTAAAAAAGCAGAAGCGGAAGCTAAAAATAGCGGAAGATGCACTCCGGATTAGATGGAGCAAAGTAATCAATACCGCAGATAAATACGGCGACAGTCGCCGCACTAAAAGCTATCCGAAAAGAAAGCTACTGCCTGAATTCGACGAAGAGGCCCTAGAGCCCTCGCATTCAAAAAATGAGAAACCGACACGGTCGGATAGACGACCCCATAAAGCGGCAAGCGGCGCCGCACCTAAATCGGCATGCGACCCACTTAAGGATTTGCATCATGGCCCAGTCAGGTCCATTTATGGGCCAAGAAAGCAAGCTCTCGTAAGCAACGCTATGAAGCCATCATCAGAATCCGGCACACCCAAATACAGGGGCGCCGCACACCCCCTATGTTTCACCGATGAGGTCCTGGACTATGAATTTCCAGAGGGATTCAAACCCATAAACATAGAGGCATATGATGGAACAACAGACCCTGGAGTTTGGATCGAGGATTATATCCTCCACATACACATGGCTAGAGGAGATGATCTCCACGCCATAAAATATTTACCCCTTAAGCTTAAAGGGCCAGCCCGGCATTGGCTTAAAAGCCTTCCCAAAAACACAATTGGAAGCTGGGAAGAGCTCGAGGATGCTTTCCGAGCAAACTTTCAAGGGACCTATGTCCGCCCTCCCGATGCAGACGATCTTAGTCACATAACTCAACAACCCAGAGAATCAGCTCGGCAGTTCTGGAATAGATTCCTCACTAAAAAGAATCAGATAGTCGACTGTCCGGACACCGAAGCCTTAGCAGCTTTCAGGCACAACGTCCGAGACGAATGGCTCGCCAGACACCTCGGCCAAGAAAACCCAAGAACAATGGCCGCACTAACAAGCCTCATGACCCGCTTTTGTGCAGGGGAGGACAACTGGTTGGCAAGGTGCAGCCCCAGCGACCCAAGTACATCCGAAACTAGGGATGGAAATGGAAAACCGCGATGCAACAAGGACCGTCGCTGGACTAAGGACAAAAGTCCGAAGAGCACGGCAGTCAATGCTGGATTCAAAGGCTCACGACAAAATCAGGCAAAATCGCCCCCCCCAGGACAACAGGGACGATCCATCCAACCTAAATAAAATCCTGGACAGGATATGTCAGATAAACAGTACTCCCGGGAAGCCTGCTAACCACACCCACAGAGACTGTTGGGTTTTCAAACAATCCGGCAGACTCAATGCCGAACACAAGGGGCTCGACACACCAAGCGAAGATGAGGACGAACCCCAAAAGCAGAGCACCAGGAAACAAAAGAACTTCCCACAAGAAGTAAAAACAGTGAACTCACTTCACATAACAAAACGTGCGGCGCCCGTAAAGGTACGCACCACACGGCCCATCCCCAGAGGGTCCTGCCACTGGTTGTCAAAACCGATCATCTTCGATCAGCTAGATTATTCTAGAAATATCAAGAATGTAGGCTGGACTGCCTTGATACTCGATCCAATAATTGGTGGACTCCAGTTTTCAAATGTCCTTATGGACGGCGGCAGTGGACTAAACCTGATATATCAGGATACAATCCAGCACATGGGGATAAACCCAGCAAGAATCCGCCGCAGCAAAACCTCCTTTCAAGGGGTAATACCTGGTCCGGACACCCATTGTATGGGTTTCCTTCGGCTCGAAGTCATATTCGGCTCTGCCGATAACCTCCGCCGTGAAAAGCTGACCTTCCATATCGTCCCGTTCTCAAGTCGCTATCAAGCACTACTGGGACGCGAAGCTTTCGCTCGCTTTAACGCAATACCACATTATGCATCTCTTACGCTTAAGATGCCCGGTCCACGAGGCATCATCTCTTTGAATGGGAAGCACTAAAGTGTGCCTCCCCAAGCGGAGGACTGTGCGGCCGCTTTGACAGCCCCACAGCAAAATGGCCTCACCAGCCAAAAAACTTCGAAATAGGTCATTCAAGACCACGAACGCGGATAGACGAGTTCGGTGTACAATCATCATTGATGCAGGCCTAGTGGCCACATACCCCCACACTAGGGGCTCCACGCATATACAATAAGAGACAATAAAGCTCAATCTTATATATTTTACTTTTTACTTTGTTTATTTTCAACTTTTTCGGCACGACCCGTTTTCAACTCAGTTCCTCTCTTTTACAGATGAACGTTGTGCGGCGCCCGTCCAGGATACGGCACAACGGAGACACAGGCGCAGACGTGCAGTAGGGACCCGTCCTAAAGGATTCTTTTCAGATTAAGACCCTGCGTAAACCTTTTTTACTGTCTCTTGTTGCTATACATCCCCTGGTTTTTTCTGATATAACCAAGGAGGAGGCTGGCGTCTTGGCATGTGGCCACATCAGAATTTTTGCACGTACCTGGACACTAGGGGCTTTTTTAATAAAGAGTGTTGTTTCGCCCGCACTCATAAAGACCGAACACCTTAGGGAGTGTTCGGCGTCGCGAGTTTTGGCATTATATGCATCGGCTCCGAATCATGTCTTTGGTCAAATGTTGGGTTGCCCGGCTCCTGAGTTCGGATACCTTACGTTCCGCTCTATCGGCTAAGGTAGCACCAGGAGAACTACTGCGATTGTGCCCCGGTTCGGCCGGGCGAGCACCTCAGTAGAGAAATCCGAAAACTGACTGTCATGATGTAGCGTGAGACTGGTCAGCCACTCGATGACCTATCAGAATCTATCGGATTCCTCCGCTTTAACGAAGGGCCGCTTCCCGGTCAGGCACATACGCGCCCCGAACTCAGGCGAGTGCAGTCGCCACCAAGGGGCTACCTAAATAGTCTCACTGTTAAGCTCCTATGGCTAAGTGAAAGTGTTAAAGCATTATAGTCCGGTTGCCTGGCCCGCTGCGCTATCACCTCCTTTGTAGGACCAAGACGTTGGGTTAAGTGTGAAAATGCGTCTTCTGCGAGCACCCCCGCACTATGTGCGTGGGGGCTGAAGCCAACGACTGCCATCTTTCAGATTTTGTATATATATCTTAAAACGGCCGCACAGGAGGTGTTCCCAATACTTGAAGGCACAAGTATAAAAAGGCCACTACAGTTTATCAAAATATTACTTTATAATTACATATGCTATCATAACATAGCATCTTTCGAGCACTGCGTCTCTATTACACGAGCGCCTTCAAGGACTTCCTGAAAATAGTGCTCGGAGGGTACTCAGCTTTTGTCCGAATCTCGGGACGCAACAACGGTGGTCTCCATCTCTGCCCAGTATGTCTTGACACGGGCAAGAGCCATCCTTGCGCCCTCTATGCACGCTGACCTCTTCATTGCATTAATACACGGCACCGCGTCAAGGAATTGCTGCACCAAGATGAAATAACTCTTCGGCTCCGATCTCCCTGGCCACAGATGACCCATGACGTACTTCATGGCGAGTCCGGACAACCTATTCAGTTCGGCCCATTGAGCCAAACGATCATCCACTGCCAGTGGACGCTCTGGATTGTGAAACTGCGACCAGAAAAGCTTTTCCACTTCGCGATCTTTCTGATCTCGAAAGTGTTCGGTCGCATCAGCAACACTCACTGCCAAATCCAGATAGGTATCCTCCACACTCCACATCCGGTCCAACGGAGAAAACTTCGGATCGCAAAATTTCCTTCGCAGCATAAAGGGCTTTCCAGCCGCAATCTATTCGGCCTGACGCAGCTCCTCCTTCGCAGCTCTCATAGCAGAGCGCGCGTCCTTGGCATTGGCAAGGGCCTTCTCTGAGTCCGTCTGTTTTGCCTGGTCTTCTTTTTCAAGAAGTCTGCAACGGTCTGTAGCGCTTTTTAACTTTTCAGCCATCTCGGCCATCTCTTCCTTGCTTCGGCAATGAGCAGCCTGTTCGGCTCTCAGCTCTTCAAGGGCTTTCCTGGTGGCCGCATCACTTTCGCTGGCTTATTCTTTAGCTCGGGCAAGTTCTTCCCTAAGACTCTCCACGGCGGCCGCACCATCTGCGTCAAAGCACATACATCGTAACACACAGGCATAAAACTGTTCTTACCTGATGCCGCCCAAGGAATTACATACCTTGAGCCTCATCAAGCCGCTTATTAACAAGCGTGATGTCGGCATCTGCCACGTCCAGTTGCCGCTTTAGTTCGGCAAAATCTTTAGTTCGGCCCGATTCCGGACACCCTGCCGCCTACATTCAAAGGCGACATCTTAGACCTGGGATTATGATCCTCCGCGTGCCATCATTTCTTGACGACGCGCAGAGTCTCAGGGGCTACTATCTACACAGGGCGCATCTTATTCATGCGCGACTGACAAAAGTGTACATTATCTAATGTACCTCAAAACCCGTCAGTAAACTTTTGACGGCCTCATGCAATCCGCTCTCTGCGGATGAGATCCTTTCAATCACCATGCCCATCAATGCACGGTGCTCCTCCGAGATAGAAGCTCGCCCCAGCAGAATCTTTAGCTCCTCCGGCCGAGCACCAGACGGTGCCGGACTTGTCCCACGACCTCTTTCGAAGGCCGGACGCGGAGAACCTCGGGGGGCCACATAGCTATCTTCCGCCCCTGCCGGATTCGGAGAAACCCTCCGCGACGACACCTCAGGGTCGCCCGCCTCGCTAGGCGGCACGGCAGGGGGAGGCGTCCCGCTCTCCATCATCTCCGGAAGGAGATCCCCCGAAGACGAGCTCTGCTGAGAAGGGCTGAGGTCCGAGCTACAAGGTAAAAATTCGGTTAATCTTCTCAGATCTAAATCAAGGATATTCCTCATCCCTCAAAAGGAAAATCTTTCTCTACTTACGGCTCGCCGGAGGGCTGATCCCCTTGAGGGCATAGTCCGGCCGAGGAACTCCCCGGCGCCGGACCCTCTGACGAGGATTTTTTCCCCCGCTTCGAGGCCATGGTTTCTGGGTGATGAAGACCGAACCTCATGGTGAGATCTGATCTGTTGTTGCGGCCTGATCTTTCACGACACTCCACCACCAGCAGTAGCAACCTCTCGCCCGCGCACGCGATGTACACAAAGTAGAGGGTTTGAACCTTGCGGCCCAGCACGAGAAAACCAATCTCGACGAAGGTACTCACGCGCAAAACAATTTCCACGAAGAGAAATCGCAACACAGAGGTTTTCTAAAGATCCCTCCAAAACTTGATACGGGTATCTACCCTGAAAAACACATCGTGTCTATTTCATTTAAAAATAACCTCCGTACAATGCCTCGTATCATGGCTTTATATAGTAGCCGACTAAACCTTGACCTCGTACACGCACAAAAGAAAAATAAAGTAACTCCTAAACAAATCTGGACTCTCATTAAAGATACTTGGCCTAGTAATTTTGGTACAAGCGCTCCCGACTTGTGCAATTAGGAGGGCCCCACCCGACATCTCTTAGGCTTAAAAACTCCCAAATACATGTAGTCCTTTTGTTGATCTTTTCCTTGCGTGGCAGAAATAAAAACAGAAAGGATCTACTCCTAGTAGTTTTAATCCTTACGTAGCATGCAAGATTGGATAGGTGAGCTTGACCTGTAGCTTTATTGGACTCCTTCCCATACACGAACTGGTCCTGTTCCGGTGTCCATGACAATATAGATAAATATTCAAAGTGAACACCATCTGGACTCCAACCGAAAATTGGTGGCAGCTGAACTTGTTTTATATCTACTCGCACATCAACGACTGCTTGGTCATCAGTACGAATGCATGCATTGTTAGACATGTTTTGCATACCTAGTGCATGGTTCATGGTCTTTCTCACGCCTAAACATTGCAAAACAGTAACATGGTCTGTAGTACTTGGTAGTAAATCTTCTGCATCATTGTAAGTAATGGACAAATACGTTGGTGTATAAACTGCATATTTTGGCACAACCTCGACAACAATAGGATCGACAACTACACTGGTATTTGGTATAGTCATGGACCTATCACCGGGTCGTCAGAGGCGCTCTCTTCTTCCCCTTAGGAGAGGAATTGTCGGTTCCTCCCTTCGGAGCAGCCTCCTTCGAGGAGGCCATAGTTTCCTTGTCCTCCCCCTTGCTTCCCTCCAAAGGCATTATCTCCAGCATCCTGACCAGCACGGGATCCGGCCTGGTTTCGGGAAGGGGAGCCGGACACCTGATCAGCTTTGCCTTCGCTATCCACTCCTGTTTAAAAGGATGGCTCTTTTAGGGGCAAGTTTATGACAATTATACGGATAGAAGGTCCGGGCACAAGGTTGCTTACTTGAGTATCCGGGCGATTGCAGCTTAGGCCTGCGTCCTCGGTTAAATCCGGACACATCTCTCGTGATCCGAAGAACAGTTTATACATCTCCGCGTGCATTGCGCCCATGAAATTCTGTAGAGCTCGCGGTCCCTCTGGATTAAACTCCCACAGGCGAAGGGAGCGACGTTTGCCGGGAAATATTCGGCGAATCAGCATGACCTGCGTCACCTTGAACAGGCTGAGGTCTCCTTCCAAGAGATCCTTAATGCGGCCCTGTAACAAGGGTACGTCTTTGGGCAAACCCCAATCTAACCCTCTGTTAACCCATGACGCTAACCGTGGTGGGGGACCCGAGCGAAAGGCAGGAAGCGCAACCCACTTGGTGCTCCGGGGAGTGGTGATATAGAACCACTCTCGTTGCCACAAGCCTAGCTCCTCTTTAAAAGAGCCCTCGGGCCATGGAGCATCAACATTTTTGCTTATAACAGCGCCTCCGCACTCTGCGTGCCGTCCCTTGATCATCTTCGGCTCCACTTTGAAAGTCTTGAGCCATAATCCGAAGTGAGGGGTAACACGGAGGAACGCTTCGCATACAACGATAAACGAGGAGATATGGAGGATGGACTCCGGAGCTAAGTCGTGAAATTCCAGCCCGTAATAAAACAGTAGTCCCCTCACAAAGGGATCCATCGGGAAGCCTAACCCCCGAAGGAATTGAGACACGAACACTACGCTCTCACCGGGCTGGGGACTGGGGATAGCCTGCCCTTGAGCAGGCAGCCTGTGCAAAATTTCAGCGGTCAAGAACTTAGCCTCTCTCAACTTTAGCATGTCCTCCTCCGTGACGGAGGAGGGCATCCATCGGCCTTGAAGGTCGGAACCGGACATTGTCGAAGGTCTGAGGCGCCCGGAATCTGGAGCCTAGGGTGTTGGAACTCGAGGCGACGGGCGAACTCGTTTTGGGATTGGAGAAAAGGAGTAAGGCCCTGGTCTCTTTATAAGAGGTTGAATACCAGGAGCCCTCCCCGTAACCGTTTGGGACTCGCCTTTAATCGAGAAAACATGCTAATGGGCACGATTGGGTTACCCACGTCCGTATTGATGAGAATCCCGTGAAAGGGGGGGACACGATCTCTGCTTTGACAAGACGTGCCAAGGAAACTGCCTCGCAAAACACGCTGAGGTGGAAAAGTGAAATCGATTCAAGTAAAGGACTTGGCTGTAGTGTGTTGACGCACTGCGGAATACGTCAGCAGATTTGATTTGTGTTAATATTATTCTCTCTATGGCAATATGTGGAAGCTTATATTGCAGAGCCGGACACTACTCTTGGTGTTTACAATCTTCTATGAAGGACTTGGAGGAGGAACCCGCCTTGCAATGCCGAAGACAATTTGCGCGCCGGACTCGTCATCATTGAAGCCAGGTTCAGGGGCTACTGAGGGAGTCCCGGATTAGGGGGTGTTCGGATAGCCGGACTATACCTTCAGCCGGACTCCTGGACTATGAAGATACAAGATTGAAGACTTCGTCCCGTGTCCGGATGGGACTTTCCTTGGCGTGGAAGGCAAGCTTGGCGATGTGGATATTCAAGATCTCCTACCATTGTAACCGACTCTATGTAACCCTAACCCTATCCGGTGTCTATATAAACCAGAGGGTTGTAGTCCGTAGGCAATAAACTCCATATACAACAATCATACCATAGGCTAGCTTCTAGGGTTTAGCCTCCTTGATCTCGTGGTAGATCTACTCTTGTACTACCCATATCATCAATATTAATCAAGCAGGACGTAGGGTTTTACCTCCATCAAGAGGGCCCGAACCTGGGTAAAACATCGTGTTCCCTGCCTCCTGTTACCATCCGGCCTAGACGCACAGTTCGGGACCCACTACCCGAGATCCGCCGGTTTTGACACCGATAGCTACCAAACGTCACAACGTAACTGGGTGATTATAAAGGTGCTCTACAGGTGTCTTCAAAGGTACTTGTTGGGTTGGCGTATTTCGAGATTAGGATTTGTCACTCCGATTGTCGGAGAGGTATCTCTGGGCCCACTCGGTAATACACATCACTTAAGCCTTGTAAGCATTGCAACTAATGAGTTAGTTGCGGGATGATGTGTTACGGAACGAGTAAAGAGACTTGCCAGTAACAATATTGAACTAGGTATTGAGATACCGACGATCGAATCTCGGGCAAGTAACATACCGATGACAAAAGGAACAACGTATGTTGTTATGCGGTTTGACCGACAAAGATCTTCATAGAATATGTAGGAGCCAATATGAGCATCCAGGTTCCACTATTGGTTATTGACCGGAGACGTGTCTCGGTCATGTCTACATAGTTCTCGAACCCGTAGGGTCTGCACGCTTAAAGTTTGATGACAGTTATATTATGAGTTTATGGTTTTTGATGTACCAAAGGTAGTTCGGAGTCCCGGATATGATCACGGACATGACGAGGAGTCTCGAAATGTTCGAGATGTAAAGATCGATATGTTGGACGACTATATTTGGATACCGGAATGGTTCCGGATGAGATCGGGATAATACCGGAGCACCGGGAGGTTATCGGAACCCCCCCGGGAGGTATATGGGCCTTAATGGGCTTTAGTGGAAAGGAGGGGAAAGGAGCAAGGGAGGGGGCGCCCCCCCCCCCAAGCCCAATCCGAATTGGGAGGCCCCCCCTTTCCTTCCTCTTCCTTCCCTCTCCCTCTCCAAATAGGAAAAGGAGGAGTCCTACTCCCGGTGGGAGTAGGACTCCCCCCTGGGCGCGCCTCCTTCCCTTGGCCGGCCCTCTCCTCCCCTCCTTTATATACGGAGGAGAGGGGCACCCCATAGACACAACAATTGATCTCTTGGATTTTTTAGCCGTGTGCGGTGCCCCTCTTCACCATAGTCCACCTCGATAATATTGTAGCAGTGCTTAGGCGAAGCCCTGCGACAGTAGAACATCAACATCGTCACCATGCCGTCGTGCTGACGGAACTCTCCCTCAAAGCTCGGCTGGATCGGAGTTCGAGGGACGTCATCGAGTCGAACGTGTGCAGAACTCGGAGGTGTCGTGCGTTCGGTACTTGATCGGTCGGATCGTGAAGACGTACGACTACATCAACCGTGTTGTGCTAACGCTTCCGCTTTCGATCTACGAGGGTACGTGGACACACTCTCTCCTCTCGTTGCTATGCATCACCATAATCTTGCGTGTGCGTAGATTTTTTTTTTTGAAATTACTACATTCCCCAACAGCAAAATGGATGTATCAATGGACAACTTTCAAGAGATCACGCTTATGTCGGCTAGAAGAGGCAACAACATACTTGCCCATGAGTTTGCGGCGCATGCGAGGAAATATGGGAATCTGACGATGCTTGCTGACGTTTCTTTTGAAATTTGGTAATCGGTAATCGAAAAAGAATGTAGAATCCACTCCGCTAGAAATACTACAAAATCCTATTTTTCTCCATGAGAAAAGAAAACTCAAATCTCATTGTAGTTTTGTATGCCAGTGCATTGTACTTTTCTCCTACAGAAACTTTTTTTTTTTGCGGAAACTCCTACAGAAACATTGATGATAATAGATGTCACTTTTTTTTCTGTCAAACAAAAGGCTTCCATCGAAGCATCAGATGCATGATCTCAGGGTAAGTCCTTTTTTTTAGATTGATCTCAGGGTAGGTCGGTGGTACAAGGCGGGGTGGTGGTGCCAACTGGCTGATCCATCCGATAAACTGCGAAGCATTCCTCTTGCCTTTGCCTACCCGACTCAAATTTCCCCACTTCCAAACCCTCGCGTCGTCCCCGGCCCATCTAAAACCCCAGCGAGCGACGCAGGAGGAAACCCCACCCCCACGTCACCGCCATGGACGCCACCCCCGTCGCCACACGCCTGCGCCGCTCCACCCCCGAGCACGACGCCTACACCGTCCGCGTCGCCGACCGCCGCCTCGTCGCCCTCGCCACCGGCCATCCGGCCGACGGGCGCCGCTGGATCTACACCACCCGCTGGCTCCACCAGGCCCTCCTCCGCTCCGGCCGCCTCGTCGTCGGCCTCGGCGTCCAGTGGACCCCCGTCCGCGGCCGCGGGGAAGGGCCGCTGACGCCGCCACCGGCCACCCTGCAGCTCTGCGCGGGCCACCGCTGCCTCGTCTTCCACCTCGCCCAGGTCGACGCCGAAGCCGTCCCCGCCGTGCTCTACCGCTTCCTCGCCGACCCGCGCGTCGTCTTCGTGGGCTACGGCTCCTCGTACGACCGCCGGATGCTGTGGGATCACTACGGCCTGGACGTCGCGTCCGCGTGCGACCTGCGCGCGCTCACCGGCATGGGGAACGCCTCCGTCGAGCTCATGGCGCAGCGCTTCCTCGGCTACCGCGGGATCAGCAAGCCCAGGGACGTGGCCATGAGCGCGTGGCACGCTCCCAGGCTCTCCGTCGAGCAGGTGGAGTACGCCTGCGTTGACGCCTACCTCGCCTTCCGCCTCGGCCTCCTCCTCTGCCCCGGCGGCTACCAGCCCGTACAGCGCGCCCCTGCGTTTCCCCGCGCGCCTCCACCCGCCCCACGCGCTCTGGTGATCGCCCACGCACCTCCTCCCGCCCCCGCGTTCCTCGAGCTCCACCGCGCGCCGGGTCCTGCTCTGGTGCGCTCCCGCGCACCGCCTCCCGCCCCACGCGCTCCGGTGCGCCCCCGCGCACCTCCTCCCGCACCGCGCGCCCTCATGATCCCGCGCGTTCAGCCTCCCGCCCCACGCGCTCCGGTGCGCCCCCGCGCGCCCCCTCCCGCACCTCGCGCCATCATGATCCCGCGCGCTCCGCCTGCCGCTCCACGCGCTCCGGTGACCCCGTGCTTGCTGTCTCCCACCCCACGCGCAGCCGTGAACCCCCACACTCCCGAGCCGCACCTGGCGTTGGCGCCGACGGCGGTGGCTGTGGGCACGGCCGAGAGCAGCAGCAAGGTCGCGGCCCTCCCCGGATTAACTGGATCGGACACGGACACAGACACGGAGGCAGAGCTCGGCGGCCTCAGTTTGGTCCGTTCGAACTACGCTTCTGATGATGATGACGACGACGATCTCTCTTTCTCTTCAGATGGATACGAGGTCGTGGGACGTGGAGCTGTCACCGACGAGGATGAGGAAGAGGAGGATGTCTACGACTACGTCGCCAGGACCGGACTTCTCAGTGACGGTGACTACGTCGTCGGGCCAGGAATTCAGAGCGACGACGACGAGGAGGATGGCTACGAAGGCTACGTCCTCGGCACCGGAACTCTCAATGCTGAAGACGTCGGAGAGCAGGGCTACGCCTACAAGGAGTACGCCGGGATTGGAATTCTCACCGTCGAGGAGGGCCACAACGAGTACACCGGCATCCTCACCGTTGGCAACGAGGCGGCGGCTTACGAGGATGAAGTGTTCGTCAGCAACCTACATGCCACGGTTGTGGAGGTGGAGGAAAGTGGCCTGCAGCTGGATGTTTACCAAGAACCACCGGAGTGCTACGACAACAGCATCGAGGCGTTCCAGGGCGGCGATGATGGGTATGGCCAGGACGACGGCGGCGACTGGTATGATCAGGGGGACGACGGGTATGAGCAGGATGATGATAGCTATGATGCGTTCTACTAGTTGCTAGCTTTGGTTTCATGTCGATTGAACGATCATTCCGCTGTTTTTGGAAGGAACTAGTCGTAGCCCTTGTGCCTGACCGAGTTTGCTTAATTTACAATCCCGCACCGAAGCCTGATTAAGTTCCAGGCGATCTTGGTTATCGTTGTGGTTATCCATGCCTTCTGTTTAGCTCGTAGCACCGGTTGATTACCAGGCTAGCTGTTCTTGGATGAAATTCTGCTGTGAAGTTTGGATAATTATGAGCTTGGGTTAATTTTCGTTCAGCTCAGCGATGCCATTTCAGTTTGGTGGTGTCTCTTCATTTCTCATGTATACTTGATTTGCACGTTGACGTTGGCTCAGGTGTATGAGCACTTAATTTGCATGCAAGGTTCATTGATCCCTACATCTTTTGTTTTTGAGGATCATCGATCCCTACATCTTTGGGGGTTGATTGATACAGTTTGCATTTTGCCGTTCCTTTGACGCAACAGACAAGATGTTGAAGATAATCTACTACAGGGTAGTGTTTAATGACTCTTTGATTTGATTTTCTCAGTAGTTACTAGTACTAAATAACTTCATTTGCTGCCGTATGATTCAAGTTTAGTAGCAGAATTAATGAGGGTACTTGATTAGTATAGTGCTTATGCAACATTAACATAGCATTCCAAGTATATTTGAATATGCACGCCGATAACTGTGCGGCACAATGGACTCCCAAGCCAGCCTACACGATTCTGTGTGGGCGAATATTAAAACTCCCCACACGTTCTGGCGCAGCTACAACGGCCCACACAAACTTGTGTGGCAACAGCTCACCTCCATTCCGTGAGCGCGAACGAGTGTGTAATTAACTTTAGTTGCTATGTGTAGTTAACTATAGTTACCATGTCTAATTACTATAGTTGTCATGTGTGATTAACTTTACTTGACATGTATCATTAAATATAGTTGTCATGTGTAACTAATTGGAGTTGCCACGCGTGGTCAAACCATAATTGTCATGTATAGTCAACCATAGTTGTCGTGCGTGATTAACTAGTTGCCATATATGCACAACTGTAGTTGCCATCTATCATCGTGCGAGTGCCGTGTGGGCGAAGAGCAGTTTCATCCACACGTTCGGGTGAGCGTCGTGTGTCCGTTCTGGGGAGGAGCGTCCACACGTGTGGCACTAAATGATAACACCCACACGACGCTGGGTGCTTGTGTGGCTCTCAACCCAGTTGGCAATTACTGCAATATTCGTGCAAATGAATCGAACGACATCGACTGCGTTTGGGTCATGTTGATAAGTGCCACACGTGTGGACGTTATCATTTTAGATTGAATATATGCACACATCAAGGGGAAGATCCTTGTATTAGTAGAGTTGCATGGCATAATTCACTAATTATTTCTATTGTCATGCGCTAACCATATTGTCATCAATTCATCAAAAAAGGAGGAGGGGATTGAAAGTGCTTTAGTCCCTAATGGTATTTTGGTGTCATGACAATGTGATTAGTGAGACAAATGGCGGTTACTAAGTTTATCTCGGGTCATTGGTCTCTCTGTGATGATTATATGAAGATGGTTGACCCCACTTCAAGAAGAAAAAAGATGTGGTTTTCTGATGACTCAAGAGTTTTGTTTTGATTTCTTTTGAGTCATATGACAGCCACACTATTAAGAGGGAATCGGGGTGCTTGGATGAAATCATGAAAGTGTGGGTTCATGCAAATCATATACACCGACTATTCTACAATCATAAAAGAAAATAGCCTCAAAACCCTTTCTTTTTTGTGCCATGGTCTACTCCCGGGGGGTCAAGAAAATTTGTTTGGACATCCCATGCACACGGGCCTCCTGACCCGTGCACACAGGATCGAGTGGAAAATTCTCAGGACACCCTATGTGCACGGGGTCAATGACCCCATGCCCACGTGGTCTAGGGTTTGGGTGACCCCATGCGCAGGGGCCATCAGGTGGGCAATGATCACTTTGGAGGTGAGGTATATAAAGCCCCTTCTCCCTTCTCCCACCTCCCACCCCTAACCTTAATGCCTTAGCTTCTCCATCATTCTCAATCTTCCAAAAGCCCAATTACTCTCACCTTCATCCACTAAAAAATTGTCATATTTTGAGGATTGAAAGAGGAAGACCTGATCTATATTCCCACTAAATCAATTCGTGATCCCCGCTTGATTTCATAACTATTTCACCAATACCAAATAAGCATAAACATTAGCTCTCCCTCAAAAGGAGGTGATCCAGCCGTACCTTCCAGTACGGCTACCTTCTTACGACTTCACTCTAGTCGCAAGCCTAGCCTTAGACATCACCTCCTTACGGTTAAGGGTACTGACTTCATACATGGCCATCTCCTATAGTGTGACGGGCGGTGTGTACAAGGCACGGGAACAGATTCATCGCCGTATGGCTGACCGGCGGTTACTAGCGATTCCTGCTTCATGCAGGCGAGTTGTAGTCTGCAATCCGAACTAAGGACGGGTTTTTGGAGTTAGCTCACCCTCGCGAGATCGCGACCTTTTGTCCCGCCCATTGTAGCACATTTGTCGCCCAGGGCATAAGGCGCATGATGACTTGGCCTCATCCTCTTCTTCCTCCGGCGGTCTGTTCAAGGTTCCAAACTCATAGTGGCAACTAAACAAGTACAACGATAAACAAACATCACATCACCATCAAAATATTAGCAGCCATCAAGTGTATTGCAAAAATGATTCCTCATTCACACTACATACACAAAATTTGAAGAAAAATACACAAACATCACATCACATCACAAGTGCATACGGAATGTAAAATCAATGAAAACCGGATTTATTTACCTCTCGATGACTTCATCGAACATGTTGGGGACGCTAACGGTTCTGGCGACGAGTGATGTCTACTGGTCCTCATGCAGCGGTGGGAGGGGAAGAGGCCCTAAGCATTGTTGGAGGAGCAACTACTGTCGTGGAAGGGATCGACAACGATGGGGAAGTAACCGTTGTCACCGCCTTCTTCTTCGCGTGGGAAACAACCCTTTGCCGATGAATCCCGCAATAGCCTCTTCCCGACGACCTTCTTCACCCGCACTAAAACTTGTCAACGACGACTGGGTCCTTAGGTGCATCCCTGCCGTCAGCGTTGTCTATTTGGGGCAGCGCAAACCCTTGGCGGCGGACGGCCTTCAGCTTGTTGCCACCGCTGGCGGGAACCACGGGAGGGACGACTATGGGTGTGACCAATGGCGGAGCTAGCATTTGACATCAGGGTGGTCCGACCCCCCCCCTCCCCCCAAATTTTTTTACAAGAAATTTGCCATGTGGACGTTCTAACTAGTTACCAGTATCACATAGAAATAGATCAATATGGTCTTACAAACACACTAAAATTCTCAATTAAGTCTAAGTTTTGCATAAAGAAGCATACATAGTACATACTACATGGACCATAATACATACCCTGAGAAGCTCAAAAGGACTATATTTCTAGCCTACGCTTTTGCATTGCCATGAAAGTATCAATTATATCATCTTCATTCACCTCGGCAAAAGCATCACTCTCAATGAATGTGACTAGGCAATCATCCAAAAGACTATCACCCATCTTATTTCTCAACTTGCTCTTGACTATACTCTAGAAAAGAGAAACAATGTCTCCGGCCCTCTTCATTCTTCAACCTGCAATAAAAATTAGTTTCTATCAATAAAGCTAATTAAGGAAGAAATGATGTGCAAAATTATGTATGTGTTCATCAATTCATGATAGCATAGTGCGAAAAAACAAACCCTAAATCAAAAATTAGGAGTTTTCGGTACCTTAAATCGATTTTGCACACTTGATGCGGTGCTGCTGTTGAACGACTAGAGATTGGCTACTGAGCGGCACCGACGGCTGTAGGCTTTGCATGGAGGGCGGAGGGCCGGACTCCACCGGAGGGCGGAGGCAGGGGCGAGCGGGCGGCAAGGCCAGGCGGCCCGGGTCAAGGGAGCAGCCGGGCAGAGCATGGGCACGGGGGAGTGGTGGAGCCGAGGGCCAGGCGAGCGTCGGGCGGGAAGGGGAGGCAGTCTGGGCTCCGGCCGGCGACCGGCGAGGAACAACGGCGGTGAGGCGAGGGCGTCAGACGAGGGACGAAACGAGGAACGGAGGAAGCGGACGAGACGAGGGTTGTGGCCATCGGTATGGTTATTGCCTTATTGGGCCAATTTTCTTTTTATGGCCCAGTTAAAAATCCATAAGTATATAAGCGGACCCAAAATCCCAGGGTGGGTCGCGGCCCACCCTGGCCACCCTGTAGCTCCGCCACTGGGTGTGACGGGAGCAGCGGGGAGGCCATCAGCATCGGCGAGCGCGTTGAAGATGCCTTCCATGGCATATCGATGGCTGACAGGGTTATAGTAAAAGGTGATTCGGTTGGTTCTCAAAGGAGCAATTTTGATTTTGAGTCGGCTGCTAGTGATGATGCAAATTTGTATTAGTTGTAGCAATTTTTTGGGCATGACCTAAAATGTTTTGGTCACCATACATCAATAGGCTGTGGTTGGCGACAAGCATTTTTGTTGGCCCAAGTGACCGAACTGATTTTTAGGGTTTAGTGTTGGAGTTTATTTTTTGTTTTAGACATTGGAGATGTTCTAAACAAATAACTCGTGTTTTTTTTGACGCGCAAACAGCGCGTGTTGATAGAGCATTGTTGGGCTATGGCCACCCCAACCCCAACTGACTCGTTTGCAGCGCTAGCTCTACACGCACTAGGCTGCGGCCAACCCAAACCCCAACCCCAACGCCAAGCCAGTAGATCCAGACTCCTGTCTTGCAGTCGCAGCTCGGTAAGGAGGAGGCCAGCGCCATGGTAACCTCCGCCCCTTCGCCGCGTCGAACTCATCCCCTCCTCCCCCCTCCCCAATTCGACGGATCTGGCCACCTAATCGTTGTTTTTTGGCGTGATTGTAGTCGGCGCTGTTCAACTTCAACTCCTTCCTCATAGTGGTGCTGCTGGTGATCTGCACCTGCACCTACATCAAGATGCAGTTCCCTGCCATCCTCAACGATCGCACCGGGTATTTTTCTACGCTGACTTCCCATATTGAAAACTCATTAGGGATTTCTTCCTGAGCGATCTGATCTACGCGATTTGTCTTTCCTTTTTTTTCTTCCCTAAAGGCAGATAGTCGTACTGTCAAAATCAGCATGAAGCTGTACGGTACCTATACGGTGCAGTAGTATCCTTTCAACATGGATTGGATTCTCGCTGGGGCTGCGTTAATGCAACATGTAGCTGTTGGGTCTAGGGCATTTTGGTTTTGATCCGTAAACACTTTCGGATGTCCAACAGTATGCTGGTTCAGAGCTGATTGCAACCTCTGAATCCTATAATCGGATTAAGCACGATTTGGAAGAATTGTGAAACTGCCCTTTTTGTATTACTATATAAGATGAGGCTCATTTACAGACTCGATAAGGAGCAACGATTCCCTAAAAAAGTAGTAGAAAGATAAGGAACAAGATATGTAGGGCCTCTTTGATCTGTGTGGTTTGATTTCAAACAACACATAATTAGGAGAAAAAAAGACCATGATTACAGTGCTGTGTCTTCTCTAAGCATAGATAATTGAGTACTAAATGAATCTGAATCAAAGCATATTTCGTATACACCATAGGAAATACAGTGGTATCTTTGCAAGAAGTTTAGTCAACGAATGGAACCCTTAGAAATAACTCTTATGGATTACAATCCTGCGTAACCAAAAACCCTGATGGGTGAAATTCCTAAGGATAACTATCCTAAAAAAAGATCAAAAAGGGTCCTCAATGCTATTTGTCAATGATCTCTCTGCTGCCAACTACTCCCTCATCCCAAAATTCTTGTCTTAGATTTGTCTAGATATGGATGTATCTAATACTAAAACGTGACTTGATACATCCGTATTTAGAAAAATCTAAGACAAGAATTTTGGGACGGAGGGAGTATTATTTTATTCAATTAGCTCAATTTGTTAGATTTCAAGAGCACAGGGTTCTGACCCAAATTCAGGCAAACCTTTTTCATTATTCTTCATTTTCTTACATGAATTTCTTTGACAGGTTCCGTGGTTTCTTTTGGAAAGCAGCCAGAATAGGTATGCTTCTGTCTGTCTGTCCAGCTCAAATTTTATGCTAGCTTGCATTCTTCAGACATCTGCTGCATATTTCCTAGTTCCTTTGGTTTGCTCAATTTGGAGCACTTGTTATTGTCGGTGTATATGCACCTAGTTTCATCTGCCAAACTGTATTGTAGACATTAGCTGAGGAATCAAGGTGCTAATAACTTAAGTTCAGTTCTAGACTTGCTTACTTCTCGTGCTTTGTAGCAGTTTTCTTTATTGGTGAAAGACGTAATTTTTTATTTATACAAGAATGTTGTTAAGATTGTTGTGTTGTACTTATCTTATTAAGAAAATAAGAAAAATAGAACAAGGTGCAATCTCTAGTTTTGTCATCTTTCTTATTGGTGTGGATAGCTTACTGCATATTATATCGATGAATGGTTATGGATTTTGTAGCTTTCTTTTATCTTGGTAGGTTTTATTAATATTAGAAAATACCTACATGGTGAAATAGCTGAACTTGATTTGTTATGGAAAAACAGACTTCGACAATATTAAGAAGGATCAACTTAATAGCCATCTTAACCAGTGACAATCAACTACAATTTGTTACTGTAAGTTTCTATATATTAGGGGAAACTCGTGAGGTAAAGCTACGTCCTAGCTGTCATGTGGAAATTACAAAGCCAGCATTGGTTTCTGCTTTCTGATCTTTTTTTTCTATTTGAGTATCTAGTCACTAGTCATAGTTTATTCGATTGTCTGTATACCAGCAGTTTTTTTGCTCTTGTCTTTCGAATTTCCAATACCTCATCCATGCATTCATTTGTTTCATAGTGATTTTGTGTAACAGTTGCTGATTAGTAGTTGCTATTTACATAGAGATGGTGTGTCAAACTTATGCAATGAAAAACATTACTTGCATTTTTTCTTCTTCTAAAGAACACGATATTTGTTAGTAATGCATCCTTTTCATTTCAAACCTTCGAAATTCAATCTTTCTTGTGCTGCTTCGCAGGTGAGCGGTTGAGCCCTTGGGTAGCATTTGGGTGCTTCGCAATGGGGGTATCCACCATCTTCTTCTGAAGGCCTGGGCAATCATGGCCATGATTTGAATCTAGGTTGCCAGAGTTAAATATAGGAAGGATCATGTCACACTGTATTTCTGTTCATGCCTCCAGAGAAGCCTTCTGCTTCAGTTACTGTCGTGGCGAAAGCGGCATCTTAATACCGAGCATGCAGGTTAGATGAATGCACTCGGGTCGGTGCACTTGCCGATAAGACAGAGATGATACTGTGTTTGCAAATGCTAGGTGCAAGAAGTTAACAACGAAACGATGGAGGATTATGTATGTTGTGTAGAATGTTGTTTGGATCCTGCAAAACCAAATGTGGATTTCTCGTTATATCCTATTTCGTCTCTCAGTTCCAGTACTTTGATGACGCCAAAAAGAGCACCTCTATTTTATCTACATTCTTGTGAACTCGAATGGGATGAAATAAAGTTTCCCAGTGAACCTCTGACACAGTTCAGTTTGGAGTGCGTAGCATTCAGTTTTCAGGTCAGAGCGTGCTAGACTTAGGTACGGAATGCGATCTTCAATTGAGTCCAAACTTGGACCATCTACGATTGGACGCCTCAAATTCCTCTTTCTGGCACGGGCGGACGGCTTGGTCAGTGCTCAAATCCCACTTATACGTCCGGGCTCGGGCGGACAGCTTTTGGTAAGTGACTAATCGCGAAAATATGACCCACCCCTCGAATCCAAAACATATCTGGGAAGACCTGACGTGTTGGTCATGTCGGATCTGGCAGATTGGACCCACGCCAAATTGACTTAGTCCACCAAAATCGATTGTCTTCTCATGTCTGTCCTCCAGTTCTCGTGTTCGAGCCGTCACCGTCATCAACCCGTGCTGCCTGTTTGCATCGCTGCTTGCATCCGAGCCATTGTAGATGTTGTCGCCGAGTACCCCGTCCCCCACCACTGGCATGAATGATGCCTCGACGTCGTCCGTAGGAGCCAGTTGCAAGGCAAAGAACGTTGCCCGAAGGGAGCGGCGAAGGAACCAGGGTGAGCGACAAGAAGGTGGTCAACGCTGACATGAACGCTTCCTCTCCAGTCGCAACTGACGTCGTGCCCGTCCTGCCGCCTAGAAGGAAGGTGCTAGTCACCCCAAACGCGACCTAGTTCATTCGCCGGACGATTGGCGGGGGATTCCGAATGGCTGGAAGCAATAGGAAGTGCCGAAGATGGTGTATGACTTGCCACAACTCCAATGGGCGAGGACAGCTTCGAGAACCGTTGGCTCCGGGTCTGCCCAGGTCTGCTCGACGAAATGGCTGAGCAGGACATGGTACAATCTTTTGCCCCTCCTTTTGTTGATTTGTCTATTTGTTCCATATGCCACTGAATCAATTTATGGATACATATGACATTAGGAATGCATATGCCAATGACCCTTTTGTTGCATACATGATCAATGACGGTCAAGAGCCTATGCATTAGGACTCGGGAGATATCAACTCTCGTACATATGGTATAGGGCAAACATCGGCCACTCGTAACAAAAAATGAAGATACCCAAGGTAATAGGTCCGACATTCTCAATCAAGGAGGATGTCTTCATCGTATGAAGTTGGCTACAAACATTGACCCTATATATGGAACCGAGCAAAAGGGCAACAAGTATTTGCAAAAGATCCACATACATTACCATGCATACAAGGGATATCCTGATGAATTTGTTGGGCATCCGGCGATCGTCTCGACCCGGTGAGGTACTCTGGCCAAAATCGAGATCAATGCCTTCTAGGTGTTCGTCAGAATTCCACTAAGTTTTTTCCTCTTTTGTTATTTGTTGTGAGCTAAGGCTTGTTCATGATGGAATATGTCCAATGTGTAGATGAGTTGGTGTGATTCCTCCTCCGAAGAGAAATATGAGTTTGATGGAGATGATGACATTGCCATGATCATGTTGATCGACATGGAGAAGAACAAGCAGCCGAAACATGGAGGTTCCATTACCGATTGTGAGGTGATTCGTAGGAGCCGGCTACACAGACACAATAAGCTCATACTTGATTACTTCTGTGCAAATCTAGTGTATCTAGACCGCTACTTCTGGTGTAGGTTCAGAATGGCTCCTGATTTGTTTCTCCACATTGCCTACTCTGTCAAAGAGCATGATCAATTCTTCGTGCATAGGAGAAATTGTACCAGAGATCTTGGACACATTAGTATCTTTATGGTGACTATGGCACTGCATGATGCCATATGGTATTCTTGCAGATTTGACTGATGATCATCTGGAAATAGGAGAGAGCACTTTCATCAAGTGTGTGAAGCAATTTGTGAAGGCGGTGGTTGAAGTCTTTGGGCCACAGTATTTGAGATCACCCAATGCTCAGGACACTTACAGGATTTTGTAGATGAACAAAGCACAAGGGTTTTCAGGGGGATGATCAACTCAGTTGATTGCATGCACTAGAGGTGGATGAACTGCTCTCTGGCATGACATGGACAGTTATCGACCATGTGAAGGATCCCAACATCATTCTTGAAGCCATTGCAGATCATGAGACATGGTTTTGGCATGCCTATTTTGGAATGCCTGGAGCTTGCAATGACGTCAATGTACTCCACCGATCATCACTCTTTGCACGGTTAGCCAATGGGGAATCAGCACAGGTGGAGTTTTAAGCAAATGGCTGCACATACAACATGAGCTACTATCTAGCGGATGAGATGTACCCAAAGGGGGCAATCTTTTTGAAATCAATTCCCAGCCACCCCAAGGAATAAACAACTTGGTTTCCATAATGCTCAACCATCTGCTGGGAAGGATGTGGAGAGAGCATTTGAGATTTTGCAAGTCCAGTTTACTATTGTGCGAGGACCGGCTCGGTTTTGGGACCAAGAAATCCTTTGGTAAATCATGACTGCCGGCGTGATCTTGCACAATATGATCAACGAGCATGAACGTAGCCAAAATTTGGATTGCTTCTACTATGAATTCGTGCGATGGATGGTGCATCAAAGTAGGAGAGAAGAACACATCTCCAACGTTCTTCAAGTTCACCATGTAATTCGAGATACGGATATTAAAGTTTTCAACAAGTCAAGGAGCGGTGGACATGGAATGGACAACAAGACCACTTGTTCTATTCGTATGTTTCATGTTATGTTCGATGCACTTTGTGTTGTGTTTGATGAACATTTGTGTTGCATTTGGAGTTGCGGATTGAATAACTATGTCATAATTAAGTAATATTTGGATTTTATTTGTTTCAGATATATTTGACATGAGTATGATATTATTTGGAACATTACATATCTACAAATATGTGTGCTAGAAGTAGAAGCTGAAATCTAGATACCCAGTTTTTAGGTCGAAAATACTCTTTAGAGCTCGGGTTCCATGGAGGCCGAGTTTGACTTGATCAAAATTCAAATTTTCACGTTTCAATTTTTTTTTAAAATACACACGTACTTAGAGACATAAAGCATATGTGTGTAAATTTTCAGGACAAAACACCTTAAAATGAGTGCTACACAAAAAGAACAAATCTAAGGCTTTTTAGTAGATGCATTATTCATTCTAAAAGTCCATGAATTTATCTTTTTTTGCACAGATCGCATTTTAGGGTATTTCATCCTCAAATTTTACATACATACACATAACATCCTTGTTTACTTGTATGATTTTTTTTCAGATTTTTTTGAAACCGAAAAGTGTGAATTTTGAATTTTTCAAAAAATCCGGCCTCCATGGAGGCCGAGCTCCAAAACGCCCTACTCTTTTTAGGTCCGCTATAAAAAACAGAAAAAAAATTGCTACCTAAATCTTCTCTCTCCACTCCTAAAACTGGATTTAGGTAGTCATTCTTTTTGTGTGCCGTTGGAGATGCTCTAACATCTCCAAATGTACAATTCCATCGACGTCGTCCACACATGGTAATGCACTGGTGCAGTGCAGATGCCGATCAAGTTTACTCGACAGCGCCTGCTCCCATTTCATTGTCAGCTAGGACGCGGCCGGCTGAACTCTCCTTCGTTGGTGCCAGAGCTGGAATTGAACTTGCTGTCCACCGGCGTGGTCATCCGAGACCGCCGCTTGGTCGCGACAAGGTGGGGGTTCTCCTCTTCATCCATGGCCAAGAGCTCATAGATGTCACCGCTGCGGAAGACCGGGTGCACGTATGCGTCCTTGAGGTACTCTCTCAGGTTCAGCATCGGGTCGTTTGCCCGTTGCAGCGTGTCCTTCACCATGGCCTCCTGCAAACATCAAACGGAGCTCTCGCTTAACATTGGAGACGATGTGAATATCATCTGCAGTTATGTATGGAGAAGAGATCAAGAGAATGCGTTTTGATCCTGCCTGCAAGGGGAATTTTATGTATGCCGGCTCGAACCGGCCCTTGCAGACGTAGTGGAACCATATGGTCAGGACAGGAAGAGGAAGAAGGGCGACAGTGGACTGGTCTGCTTCCTGTGTGCTCAGCAGTCCTATCAGCAGGATCTGCGATATGACTAATGCGGTGACGATTCGTCCGTGTACGTCTGGCCAGAATTGCGCGCCGCTCTCGTATTGCTGGTTATAGACATTGATGATCTTGCAACAAAAGAAACATACCAAGGATTAGTATTTTGGTGCATTATACTGTGATGAAGCAGAAATTTGTGATCTATGCCAATGTGGATGTGATATCCACAAGAAAAATTTGAAGCTGAAAGAACACAAAGATAGATCACTTGAACTGGAGGACAGATGTGTACCTGGTGTCTGAAAACAAGATAGGCCAGGCCGAAGAAGACTATGATGAAAGGAAGAATGATGGGTGTCACAACAGCATATACAAGCCCTAGGAGGAAGTAGAGCTGTATTCGCGGTTCGGTGCTGCCAAACTCCAAGCTCCCAGGGTCCATGGCCTGCTCGCGATCTTGCTCGGTTCTGACCAAGAATGTGTTCTTTATGTGGAACATGATCAACGGCTTCAACCTAAGAACCTCAGCGGCAATGCCTGCCCATCCATCCACCATAATGTAGGTGATGAAAAAAGTTGCTTTCATGGGAATGGATTCTCCAATGGTCTCTGGAATTCTTTTTCAAAACAAAAGTAAAAGAGTTTTTTTATGTGGTAGTATAAATATAATTGAACCCTTGTTATTATATCCAAGTGCAAAATTTGGCTTACTTGTTAGTGGATTGATGGATAAAACTGTTCAGCTGCTGGAACGCTGTTCCAGCTACTACACTTCCCAAGAATACGTTGACGAAAATAAACAGGAAGTATTTTGATGCTGTCTTCCTCTCCAATCCAGAGAGTGATACGTGGCCTTCAATCTTGCTCATGGCCATGAGAATTGTTGGCAGAAATATAAGGAAGATTTTCAATGCGATTCCTGGCAAGAAACCTTGTATGACTGACCTTGGACCATTTCTGCAGGAAATTGCATTGACCATGAAAATTACATCCAGCAATGCAGTACCTTGTAAACAAATCAGTATAATGTGGCTGACTTTTTATGTAATTCAAGGTCTATTAAATTCAACAGATTTTTTTTTCTGCTCTTGATTATTTAGCAAGGAGAATCGTTAATCAAAATATGGGGAAAAGTGATCTCACAAATGCCTTTCCCTTTTTGTTTTTCACAATTGAACCGTGAAACAAGGAGCGGTTACACTCACCTCTCTATTATAGGTTTCAAGAAAGGAAGCACCCGCTCAATATCGTCGAGATTGGCCACGGATTGGACGAGCGCAATTGGGACCATGAAGAAAAATGTCAGGAAAAAGAGCGCAACAGCCATGATAAGCCTCCTGATCGAGAGCTCGACAAAAGGGATGGCGAGATTAGGCCAGTAAACATCCCGAGGTTCCGGAGCCCACTCAGTTAACCACACCGTTGGGTTACTTGTCTGCTGTGTTTGTGCACAAACAGCAGCCCCCCACTGACTATTGAAAGACACAAATGCTGCTGGCATTATAGCCTTAGGATCACTAATCACCTTCTGCCTCTCCTCATCCTCCTGCAATTAACAGGTTACATATTGTTAATACTGCTGCTCAGCGTTTAGGAGGAACTATGCAGTACAATGAAAGAAGACATTGGTGCTGCTTGATGACACTATCAAGACGATGACCGGCACCTGTTTACATAGCTCCTCGATTGTTGTCTTGTAGTGTTGTAATGCATCCACCTTTTCCCCCCAAAGACCCCACAGTCCTGTCTACAAGACAAGTACGTAAATGAGCCATACCACTTGCAGATTAGAGCACATATTGAAATAGCTTTGTGACGAACCGATCTTAGGTGCATGATTTGCAAAGGAGGGAAGATTATTACCTTAATAGTCAGCTCCTTTTCAGGGTTCTTAGCGTGCTGGTTTTCGTAGTAGACCAGCCAGTTTTGCAAGCCTTTCTTCTTCTTAACCAAACTGGCAAGGGCGTTTGCGTTGTATGCAACCTATTGATCAGTTACGTACCCCGAATGAGAAACAGATTTGAACCATAACAGGGTAATGAGGCGAGTTCGACGACGGCGGAGCCGGCTAGTCGTTGAGTGGGCGGCGGGGAACAGGGCGACAGCACAACCAGGGCCAACAGACCGATTGCTGATGAGCTAGCGTTATTCTAGAAAACGGAAAACTGACGAGACTACCCTCACGAAATCAGCGGCGGATGATTGTATACTGCTCACTTCCATCTATAGCAGTATAGGGTACCATAAAAATCCTCAAAGATAAAGGCATATGGGCCTACAGGTGCTTCGGTTGGAAAGCAAACAAATAATTAGAAAGCTTGCATTTCAGTTGAAAAGTAAATAACAACTGGAAAACAAAGTAACTTGATGCTCGGTTGAATTTCATGGTTTAAATTCGTATCAGTAGTATTCACCATAACGATACCACGGTGCACACAAGATAGAAAAGAGTAAAACCTGGTGGCTGAGATAATGCTCGCGATGATTCACAGCAAAGAAGTGCTCAACATGCTCACCAACTGTTTCGTCTGGGTCAGCTGGTATATTTCTCACAAGTACCTGAAAATAAGGAGGAAAATGAGTTATGAGCCAAGGAAACTACTCTACACACTGCATTCAATCTGAGAAATTCTACACACATGTACACTGCTTGTTTTACTATCACAAAGATAGTCCCTACTAATTGTTATGCTTGTTTTACTGAAACGGTTCGAGAAAAAAAATCAAAGCAACAAGATGAAAAATTCACATTCAGATCCAGCGAGGTCCATAACACCAATTAAACTTGCATGGTTAAGATATCTTACCGTGAATTGGTCGGGCCGACGATTTTGATTGGCAAGAAAGTGCAATCTCATAGTTGTTATAACCTTATATTCATGATATAACACGTAGAATGTCCAAAAGGTAAACACATAGGCCATTCCAATGTGTACCCAAAACCTATGAAAACATACAGCAGTTTCAGTAGAATAAATATGAGCCAAGTGAAGTGACATGAGGAGATTAGAAGGACAGCATCTCTGCATCTATAGCTATATAATCAGGCAGGTGCTTGAGGAACGATAAATTCTGAAATTGCCAGGATATCAGGAGTAAACAGAAGTAATACCTTTTTGAACCTGGACCAAGATTCGATATTGAAAGCTTGTCAATTTGATCATAACTTAGACCCTCTTCATCATCCCCTAAAGTTGCACTAGTCCAATTGACAGGAACTAGGACAGCAAATGCCAGCACAGTAATTGGCACAAATATTTTTAAACTGCAAAGCAAAACAACAATGCACCATCATTAGGCATAATGTTTTTTTGGTTACAAACACAGTGATCCACATATCCATCTGTTTACATCACAAAATAGGCATTTTGGAACTTGGAAGACATGAAGTGTAAGCAACTAGTATAATGCTGTGGTGTGAGAATTCAGATACACAGATATCATGCTCACCCGAGAAGATAGATGCGGACATATACTGCAGAGTCTAGTCCTGCATGCTCAATTAACTCAGGTTCTGGCATTTTCAGCGCGGCGGGCATCCAGTTGAGAAACCGAAGATATGTTGACACATCAGCATTCACAAATTTTGACAAGACATTTCCGATGTGCCTTGGGCTGCTTCTTGTCCCTTTAAGGTACCATTTTGGAAAGTATACCCGATCATTAATAGGTTGTATCCTAACAACTGCGAACACGAGAAGAAAGCCCACTGCGGATAATATGTTTATTCCTGCGGCAACACCAATGTCGTTTAGGGAGCCCATGTCTCTCTAGAGAGACTCACTCCAGAACAAGCGTCACCAAGAAGTAGCCCAAAGGTTTAGGCAAAATATCTACATAGAAAGAAAAGAAAAAATGGTAAGAAAATTGTCAACTAGAATCAAAATAATACTAGATTGGTAAGAATGAAAGTAGCTAGGTATGATCATTAGCATTAGAAACTGAGCTTTCCCAGCAGATTATGCGTGGAAAATTGAAGTGGCCAGAAAACAAATGTTGGACAGCAGCTTAGATGGCTTACTCCGATGATGTATTCCTGCAAATTCTGACGACCAATGTAGCAAAAATCTGTGTTAATCTTGCATTCTTGCAATCTAAACCTCTGGAGTTCTATTGCAATAAAGTCAACATCCACAATTTCCCATATAACCTATCGTCTTGGTCTCAACTAAAGCTAGCGGATACGCTCAGGTGACCTCGATCGTACAGGCAGGAAACAGGAGCAGTAAATTAACATAACGTACCGCGCGCGGTTATCGCCGACGTCGCCGCCACTTAGCAGGCAGTGGCCGAGCGCCGCCGCTTGAACGGTCACTGCCGTGCCGCCATTGATGTCGTTGCCGTCGAGGAAACGCAGGAGTACGGTGCACGAGAGGGAGGCGGCGGCGGGTGCACGGCCGGCCGCCTTGAGAGGAGCTCTGGTAAAGTGAAAACAATAGCAAGAGAGATTACAAGGCCAACGCCTTTGCCGGTTTTGTTGCTAGTCTATCTATCAGAACGGGGACGATCAGAACGAGGAGGAGGACTAGGACGGCGACGGGCCGGCACGACGCGTTCGCCTTGGTCTCGGCGGAAATAACGACGTGGGGAGGGATGACCGTTCTCCAACGGCCTGCCACTGGTGTTTCTTTTTTCAAAAAATAAATCTTTGCTAGTATATGGACACAGCTGTTAGAATATAATAACTAGCTAAATATACTAAGAGTGACCATTTGTGGACCAGGGAGCGCCGATTTTTTTGGCATGGAACCACACTTTTTTTTATTTGAGTTGGAATCGTTGCATTTTATTCAAATGCAGCAAACTCCGAGGCTACCACCGAAACAATACTTACCGGCAGGGGCGAATCTACAGGGCTTTAACAGGCTTGAGCCCCCCCTCCAGCACTGTAAAAAAGTTTTTTACTACTAGTTTCAAGGCTTAACTCAGCCACTTGCAAACCCAACCCAACAGATATTTGCATGATACAGGCTTTGAACCCACCCTTCAATTTCTGTCTAGATTCGCCACTGCTTACGGATGACACCTGAAACCAAGTTTTACATGATGCCAAAAATGTGTGCTACGTAATTAGCCTTACGTCGCACCCAGCTCATTTTAAACTCGTCAAAAGTTTGAAGCACTGTCTTGATCTCCTGCACCACGTCACCCAAAGCTAAGAGGTCCTTGTTCTGTTCCGAGATCTTTCGCGTTGCCGCTTGGGAGTCTGATTCAAGGAAAACATTATGCACATTCATCTCTTTAGCCGGCCAAAGGCTCGATGACTCGAATAATGCCTTTTTGCAGGATTAGAATAATGTTTTTGTCGTATGCTTCTTCTTCGCAATTTGCATTTAGATATAGCATCTTCGCATCTGTAAGCCACTAACGATAAGGGCATTCTACAAGAGCTACACCCATTGCCTCTGCCGACGGTATATTGTCAATTATATCGAACGAGCGCCTCTCGTTAAAAGATCTAGACACCCATAATGTGATCACGTGGCAGAGGCGGTGAGATTTTTCAGTTTTCCATAGTTTATATTGCCTAAGTTTTTCAATGTCTATCATCCACAAGAAAGCGAAAAAGGATAGACCATAACATCCAAACTAGTTTGATCCGTTGCAGTATATCTGTCCAGCGCATTACGTCATTGCTGGTCATCAATAATACTATCAAGAGCTACAAATTGGTGTTATTCATTGCAGTTTTCAAGGGGGTGGCGAGGCTATGATGGCTAAGATTTGTTTGGTGATTAAATCGAATTCCAGACCATTGTAGATTAAAAAGAGTATGATATTATCATACATTTATTCCGTCTTACTTTGTTTTGCCATGAAAATTTGGGCAGCTTTATTGCTTTAACAAGGTCCTGTTACAATCAGCTCTAAGGCTGCTAACAAGAAAAGTCAGGCATTTCTCTAGCTAGCATTCAGAAACCGACAAGGAACACACATGCTTGGCAGTTGGCACATAGGTTCGCCAAACTATTAACATCCCACAGGACATGTCTAACAGAAAAGGAAATAAAACTTGACAATTTCTCCGGATAGGTGCTACAATAGAACGAGAATTGTTGTGCGAAAACCAGAGGTTAACAACCTATAAGCAGTCCACTTTCATCACCATATGTGAGAAGCCCCGGAGTTGCGCAAAAATAACAGTCTCCGATAGGGCCATCGCTTCAACAATCAGCAGATCAGTGACCCCAATGAAGGGTTTACTCCAAGCTCCCATGAAGGCCAGGTGAGATTGAACCACACCACCACCACCTCCCATGTGAGCTTCATTGTTGCTGGCTCATCAGTGTTGATTTTTACCCATCCAACGTCACACACCTCCAACATTGATCATCAGGGATGTTGTGTTTATGTGTAGGCATATCAAGCAGTAGCAGATCATCCATGACCTTCTTCACCAAATGAATAGGAACAAACGGAACCTGATCGTGTGTCCATTGGTTGCGGGCTGACCATATGGCATGCATGACCGTAATCAACTACTCCCTCCGTTCCTAAATATTTGTCTTTCTAGACATTTCAAATGACTACTACATACAAAATGCCTAGAAAGACAAGTATTTAGGAACGGAGGGAGTAAATCCGTGACACAATCTGTTCCGAACAGCAGGGGTTGTCAAACTGCATGTTGTCCGTATCTTCTTTGATGGCGGGAGTTGCAATAATTTGGCAGTATCTTGTTAGTGGAGAAGCTTGCTCTCACCAGCAGGCCACACCCACATCCACACTGCATCCAATAGTTTAACAATTGTTTGCAGTGTATGCACACATGCATTTTTTCATTGATGCCTATTTTGATTTTGTTTAATATAGTATGATGTTGTGCCATAGATGAACCAGCTGGCATAAAAGAGCAACAATGATCACAATAGTGACAAATGGATCGTGTTACATTATGATACAGGTCAACCATTCTCACTAACCAACACTACCATAATGTGAAGATCGTACGTGTTGCTTATTTCGGATGACTATTGTACACTGGAGGGAGAAAGCTGTGTTGCCCAGGCCTGGCATATACAAACGCAGCCACACCACACCTAAACACTGTATCTGCTAGGAAACACAGCGCTACGTACAGAACCTAAAAAATGTTGAGAAGTGACATTACTGTGTTGATGCGCGGTCTGATTCGTCTCAGACGGTATCTGAAGGCGAAGGGAGAATATCTATGATCCTTAGGATTCCTCGTTCTTCACCGGAGTCCATTGTGCGGCTTCTCTCTTCTTCCTGAGGAGAAATCCCAAGGCAAAACCAAGCAGCAATGCCAACATCACACTACCTCCAATTTCCAAGTATAATGGGGAAATCTTCAGCTTGGTGCTGGTTCCCGAGCTGAGCTTTGTTTGATTGACCGCCTCAGTAGCGCTAGCTTCAGTAGATGTTTGTCCAGAGAACATCTCCACCATGTCATGGACTTGTCCGTCGTGGTTCCCGACATACATCAGTGTTAGCTTCTCCCTGGTAGCTACCAGTTTTGTGTACCCGAACTCACCACCACGGTACATGGAGATCCCAGGCTGCGGAAAGATGGGAACATCTGGATGATCACGCCTTGGTTGCCAGATCGGTTGCCAGTCTTGTCCGGCCATCCCGATCACAACATGAACAGGGGCACCAGGGTATACGAAGCTTGATGATGTGTTCAGACACTGTGAATTCTTCATGGGGCAGAACCTCTCATACCTATGGACATGTCCCCACAGGGCAAGGGTCACATTGTACATCACCAAGAGCGGTTCAAGATGCTGGATCATCTGCTGTCTCATGGCAGAATCCCTGGCTTCGTTGCTCGAGGTATACATGGGCCGGTGGCCCTGAAACACAACAAATGGGGTTCTACTTCGGTTCACCTTCTCCAGGTCAGCTTTTAGGAAATTGTGTTGGTCGCTGCCCTGAACGAAATTAGTTTCAGTCGACATGTATACAAAATGCACGACACCTGAATCAAAAGAGTAATAGAGATTCCGTGTGTCCGGAGCTCCATTGCCAGTAGGTAAAACAGAATTCCCAGGCATCCTGAACTTGACACTGTATGGTATTCCACATTCACCTCCACCATCCTTTCCATATGTAGACCACGAAGGTTTCCAAGGTTGTGAAGGCCAGTCATACTCATGATTTCCTATGCAGACATGGTATGGAGTATTGGCTGCAATAGGCTCAATCTGGCTGAAGAAATGGTCCCACACCCAAGCATAGCCTCTGGCATAACTGATGTCCCCAATGTGCGAAATAAATGCAGGCTTATCTCCAAGGGCTTCAATATCACGGAGGATCCACTTCACCGTTGACAAGCTCTCATCTTGTGTGCGGATGTAGGTGTTATATGGTACATAAGTGCCCATATCACCGAAGAGAAAAGCAATGGTTTCATTGGCCTCACTGTCACGTGAAATAAAGCTGTATGTCTTGCTCCATCCTCCCGGGTCACTACCGACCTACCAAAAATAGCTCAGTTAGCTAAAGAGAAAATACATGCTGAACATGTAGATAACAATTGTTTGCTGCTGTTGGGCTAGCTTAGCTTGCCCCACAGGCCAGCTTGTTAGGCTTATGGCCTAGACTATGTCTTCGACGGCCTTAATTTTTATGAGAGGACTGAGCATAGACGGTAAGCCAGAGAGATACAACCGCTTATAATTTGTTTTCACATCTTGTTTAATACTCCCTCCGTTCCAAATTACTCGTCGTGGTTTTAGTTACGACGAGTAATTTGGAACGGAGGGAGTAGTTAATACTACATCATGTTCTGGAGATTTGTTGATCAAATGCGTAGGAAATGTTGAGAATTTTGTTTCATAAGATGGTATTGTTTGAATGAATTGTATGTAGTTCTTTCCATCACAACTCAAAAGGATGACATTTTTATATACTAGCTATTGCTCCTAAAGATTGTGATCACACTGATACAGAACTTCACGTCATTAATTTTATCGTATTATATAATATATTAACAATCCTGATTTAATGATCCCACCCTATATTGTGTTTGGAAACTTTAAGCATTATTTGGGTGTGCTCCCTTTTGGTGCCGATGAAAACTGATGTGTTGGGCCGTTTTTTCTGAAAGTTTTGATACATCCCTAGAACTCAGTATGCAATTCTGTAATGTGGTATGTTCTGAATATGTGTACTTAAGGTATGTTGATTGGAGGTTGTATGGCATTAATTTGTCAACGATTACATTGATTTTTGACTTCGACGCCAATTCAGATGATCTACGAGTGTGGCCTAGGCTGTCCTTATACTCCCTCTGTATCAAAATATAAGACCTTTAAAGCATATATTTTGGTACGGAGGGAGTACTTGTTTAAAGCATATATTTCACCTTTTTGGCGAATATTTTCTATTATGAGTAGTACTGATGTAGAATTATATTTGAAGGGTCTAACTGTGGTTCACAGGTTCAGGACCACCTTAGCTTCAAGGGCGGTTAAAATGGTGGAGCTGCTTTGCAATTACCTGTAGGTCTACATAGGTTGAACTATCTTCTGAAACGAGAAATATTCTCTAGCTCACACCCAGACTCGAATCCTATGCACACGAACATCAATCTCTAAATGCATCTGAGCTTCTAAGCCAGATTGATGGAGCAAAATTGCTATCACGATTGATAAAATTAGTTTTTTGCAGGTTCAATCTCTGGGTATTTTCTTGTGGGGAATTCAATCTCTGGTTTACCTTGTAAAAGTACCTCCTTCCGGGCTCCAACCCATTCATGAGGCCATCGAAGACGAAGCCCGGATCCCTCCACCCTACGCTGTCGTTCGCCGGCGCGTCGCACATGTGCTTCTGCTCGTACGTCCTCACCTCCGTGCCCACCTCCGCCCAGCCCTTCTCCTCCTCCTTCTCAAGCCCGTACCTGACAGCCCTCTTTCCGGCGTCCGCGCACACGAACATCACCCGCATCTCGTCGGCCCTATCGGCGAACGCGAGGTGCACCTGCTCGGGCCGCGCGGCCGAGCCCGCGAAAGCGACCTCGCCGGAGAGGGCGACGCGGTGGCGGCCGTGGGGGAGCGGGTTGCCGTCGTGGTCGACGTGGTGGTAGGAGTACTCTTTGGCAGGCCAGCGGAAGAGGCGGAACTGGTAGGGCGCCCGCAGGTTGGGCAGCCGTGGGATGGTGAGCTCTCCTCGGCCGCTGCGCCAGGAGGTGGAGCCATTGAGGAAGATGTAGCCGAGAAAGTCGCGGTCGCTGGAGGACGGCGGGGAGTAGATCGCCACGTGGTCGAGGCCATCCGGGGACGGGAGGTCGGACCACCGGATCTTGATTTCTTGGTCGGATTGGGTGAGCTTCGCCGGGGTGGCCGTGAGGGTGGTCCCCGCGGCCTCGCCGGCGGCGAAGAAGAGGAGGAGGAGAAGCGGGGTTTTGGGGTGCATTTTGCCGGGGACGCCGAGCGAAGCGCGGGGTGGACGTGGAGAAAAAAGGTTACCCTTACGACCAGCTGGAAGGTGTGTGCGAGTCACTGGCGATGTGGGACCCACCTTGGATTTTGTGAAGCAGAAGTCCAACTTGTGAAGCACCGCTCGATGGAATATTCCGTGCAAGACGTGTAGCCTATCGATCAACCCTCAAAAAAAAAGATTAGCACAAACTGTCCCTAGAAAAACACAAACTAGTACCAGTCGAGTGCTTTTTTTTGACAAGGAAAAACCTTTATTTCTTAAATAACAGCGAGATCGTTTACAATAAAATGAGAAATAAAGTCCGGGATACCATATTCCGTGCTTTGCTGCGCCGAGGTTATTTTGTGTTGATCAGACATTTACAAAATATGCATGGCCATTGGTTAAAAAAAATGATCATGTGATATTACAATTCCAAGCCTTCCCATTCAAAAATTGAGCAACCAAAGCTAAACCAACAAATGTCAATATCTGAATTTGGTGAAATATGTGGTAAACAAATCGAACAAGTTAGAGACGTGCCTCACATGTAGGAGGGAAGCATTTAAATTCAGACATGCCATGCAAAAATTTAGGAACATTTACATCTATGCCCCTAACTGGATCCTACTACTCAGATATACCCCTAATTTTGAAGGGTGCTTAAATTTGCCTTTCTTTCGTCAGTTTCACTTATAGAAACTAGATAATTTCCCCGTGCGTTGCAGCGGGAATTAGTGCACAAAATTTCTTGATAATGTAGTTAAGAACATACGGGAATGTTAAAGAAATCTATCATCGCTATGAACAAACAATGACTCCTTATCGTTTTTATTTTGTCAAAAAGGAAAAGGTAAGGAAAAATAGTGACTCCATCGTTGCATGTATAGCTGTGAAGTGAGCACGAGGTTTGAGAGTAGAATCCACATCATGAAAATGATTAAAAAACTATTCATACTAAACATTTTGTCAAATTTTTCAAGAATAACACATCTCAAATATTTTGTACAACAGAACTTGCACAACATTTACCAGAGGGCTAAAATAATTCAGTAAGAAAATAGCATTAGGCAGATCCATGGCTCCGCGCGGCAGGGGCGATGGGATGAGAGTGCTTTGCAACGTGTGACAGTTCGGGTAGACGAAGTTCTTCTGCCCTTGTTTGCCTCCAGCGTCTCACTGCACCCCACACAGCACATCTCCAATACTTGGGCGAGATCCTCGGCCGCCGCCATGGCTAACGGTGGTGGCGTCATGGCCTTCGAGCTAAGGGGTTATGCCATAATGCAGCATCTTGAATCAAGCGCTTTTATCCACAACTGCTTGGTGATACTATTATTTTATTATTAAGATCAAAGAGGACAAATGAGATGTTGATGGAAAAGTTCAGCAAGTGACAAGCAGTGAGGGACGTCGTCTCACCTAATGATCTGCACCGCTGCACAAATTCGTGAATTATTTTTCATCTCGATTCCTTCACCATCAGGTCTCGATCTCCCTCCAGCCACCAATGCATTTTTTGGATCTTCTTGGATATTGAGGCTGCTAGCGTTGAAGCTCCCTCGTGGTATAGAAGCAGCTTGCGGTGGGCTAGCAACGATGGGAGGGTGCATTTTTGTATTTCTTCCCAGGGAGTAGAGCCAGCAGATCAAATTCTGCTAGATCCTCATCTCAGTTTTATGGAGTCAAGAACGATGAAGTGGGGAAGACGACGTGCTAGGCAATAAATGTTGCACCCATCGGTAACTGACGAATGACGATACATTTTACGTACTTATTATGTCAGGTGGTAACTGACAAATGACCATACATTTTACAGACTTATTATGCCAGCTGGTAACTGACAACAGATGGGTCCGCTGTGACTTGCGAGAAGGCTGAAGCGGCTTTTCTTTTCTGGTTTCGAGGAGGGGCGTGAAACGGATCGTGGCCACCGCGCGAGACGATGGGTCCGCTTGAATTAAGGTAGAGAGACCTCCGAGTCAAATTGTGATGGGTCCCTCGTGTGAGTTGATAAGAAAACGGTGACGTGGCTGGTTGATGATGTGGATAGCCTGCATGTTGAGATAAATACTTTAGTGAAGATGAATCTCTTAGATATATAGGATGCCCCTCCATGCCGTTTCCGTCCAGTCAAGCCTATTTGACCGCTAATTGGCCGCCGGTTTGACAATTTTGCCCCTGCATGGCCCAAACTCACCTGTTCGCTCCACTTTCTCTCGTTCTCTCGCTCGACCCACTCACTCTTCCCCCAAATCGCGACATAACCCTAACCCTAGAGCTTTCGATCTCCGGCAAGCAAAGCCCCAGACCAATGGCGGCCGCGGTGGAGATTCCATTGTTCTGACTCCGTGTGCTGCTGTGCTGCGGATAGGACACAACTGCTACAGATGGAGGGTGACGGTAGTTGCGCGGTGGCCATCAAAGGAGCACAACGCCAGCGATGGATGCTTCGGTTGGGTAAGTGCCTAACTTTCAAATCTGAAGAATGTTCATTGTTCTGTTTAGTTCTTGTAGTTGGGTTTGTTGGTTACTGCGTTCATAGTGCTCATTTGGTTCAATTTTTTCTCTATTTTCCATGGTTATCCCTAGGGTGGAACATATTTGTCTGGATTGTATAATGCAAACGACACTTCTAGTTCCTGATGGTACAAAAGCACGGGAAACAGGGTTCTCATTTCCTTTGGTTGTGGAGAGCACACTAAAGTTTGACCAGTTTAGATCTCTAATTTGTGATAAATACCCCTGGGGAATACATGATGTTGTAGAATTCAAGTACTAGGACATTGATAGTGCAGTTTGGGTCCCAGTCCAATGTGATGATGAGCTAGGAAGAATGTTTACAACACATGTTTTTGTCCTGGACAAATTAGAAATCAATGTTATACAGAGAAGAAGAGGAGAAACAGAGGGCAGTGAAAGAAGATCACAATCTACTAGTTCTAGAGGTAGAAGTCAATCTAGGGGGAGAAAAAGAACTATTAATAGTTCACAGCCTGAGTCCAGTAAGAACAGAGCTGCAGATGCAGGAGAGAGCTCTATGCAGGTACCAGGAACACCAACAGTAGAAGTTCCTAGTCATGCAGCTCCTACTAGTAGCAGAGATTCTGCTGGTCCAAATATTGAAGAGGGACTTCCTGATGATTGGCCTACAGATGATGAGGATGAAAGGCTTTTCCCATAGTTTGTTACAAGACAGAAGCCCACAAAAAGACGAGGAGGGGGAAGAAGATTATATTCCACCACCAGAAGGCATGTTTGATGAGCCAGGTGAAGATGAGTTGGAGGAGGACATGGACATGGGATACAATGAGGATTCAGATGATGCAAGGCCAGATGTGCAGTACAACAGAGATGATCCTTCTCTAAAAGAAGGAACTATATTTTCCAGTGCTTTAGACTGTATGAATGCACTTGCCACTTTCTCAATAAAGACTCAAAGTGAATTTGTAGTAGACAAAAGTGATCCTACTAGGTTGACTGTTCATTGTGCTTATAAGAGGTGTAGGTGGAGGATGCATGCCTCTTTAGTGAGGCATAACACACTATTTCAGGTATTAATTTGATTTTGTAACACTAGATGCATACATAGTTACATTGTAATTTTATTCAGTTATCAGTTCCAGCACATATGTCCTGACATGCATTTTAACTTTCATATTTGCAGGTCAAAGTGAACAAGAATGCTCATACTTGTCCAAGTGCCAACAGAAGGAAGAGATTGAAGTCGGCTAAGAGCAGATGGGTTGTTGATGATGTGAAGAACTGGGTTCTAGAGGATCCAAAGATTGGATTTACACAGTTGAAAAAGAACCTTAAGAAGAAGTATGACCTGGAGCTCCCATACATGAGAGTGTTCTGTGGGAAGCAAATGGCACTTGACAACATCTATGGTAAGTGGATTGACTCATTTCAACTGTTGTATACTTTCAAGGCAGAAGTTGAGAAAGCATCTCCTGGCAGTGTCGTACACATTGATAAGCACACTGTATAGTACAAAAAAAATGAAAAAACTAGAGAGAAAGAGTGCTTTAGGAGAGTGTTTGTTTATTTCAAAGCATGCTAGCAGGGTTTTCTGGATGGATGTAGGCCTTACCTTGCGGTAGATGGCACAACATTAAAGGTTAGATATAGAGGGAAACTTGTCAATGCATGTGCAGTGGATGCTTGCAACTGGATCTTCCCAGTAGCATTTGGAGTTTTTGAGTCTGAAAACATAGAAAGCGGGACATTGTTTTTCTAGAATAAAAAAAACCTAATAGGGCATCCACCAGGTCTTGTTATCCATAGAGATGCATGCAAGGGACTAGAGACTACTGTGGAAGATGTATTATCAAGAGTGGAGCACAGAGAATGCATGAGGCATTTGTCAGCCAATTTTTCAAAAAAAACATTAGAGGTAAAAAAAATGATGAAAATTTATGGCCCTGTTCATTGACATATAGCATGAAAAACACAACTACCATCTTAGACAATTGTACAACAAACCTGGTGTGAAAGAGTACCTAGAGGAGCATCTGTTGGGGAACGCAGTATTTCAAAAAAATTCCTATGATCACGCAAGATCTATCTAGGGATGCATAGCAACAAGAGGGGAGAGTGTGTCTACGTACCCTCGTAGACCGAAAGCGGAAGCGTTGAGTAAAGCGGTTGATGTAGTCGAATGTCTTCGCGATCCAATCGATCCAAGTACCGAACTCACGGCACCTCCGCGATCTGCACACGTTCAGCTCGGTGACGTCCCTCGAACTCTTGATCCAGTTGAGGCCGAGGGAGAGATTCGTCAGCACGATGGCGTGGTGATGGTGATGATGGAGTTACCGATGCAGGGCTTCGCCTAAGCACTACAACAATATGACCGAGGTGGAAAACCGTGAAGGGGGGCACCACACACGACTAAGACAAATCTTGGAGTGCCTTTGGGGTGCCCCCTGCCCACGTATATAAAGGAGGGGGAAGAGGAGGCCGACCTAGGAGGGGCGCGCCTATAGGGGGATTCCAACTAGGATTCCCAATCCTAGTTGGAGTCCCCTTCCTTTTCCAAGAGGGGAGAGAGGGAAGGAGTAGGAGAGGGAGAAGGAAAGAGAGGGGGGCACCACCACCTCCCTAGTCCAATCCAAACTTGCCATGGGAGGGCGCGCGGCCAACCCTTGATGCCCTTCTCTCCTTTCCCATATGGCCCATTAAGGCCCACTATTTCCCCCGGCGAATTCCTGTAACTCTCCGGTACTCCGAAAAATACCCGAATCACTCAGAACCTTCCCGATATCCGAATATAGCCTTCCAATATATTGATCTTTACGTCTCGACCATTTCGAGACTCCTCATCATGTTCGTGATCTCATCCGGGACTCCAAACAACCTTCGGTACATCAAATCACATAACTCATAATACAAATCGTAATCGAACGTTAAGTGTGCAGACCCTACGGGTTCGAGAACTATGTAGACATGACCGAGACACATCTCCGGTCAATAACCAATGGCAGAACCTAGATGCTCATATTGTCTCCCACATATTCTACGAAGATCTTTATCGGTCAAACCGCATAACAACATACGTTGTTCCCTTTGTCATCGGTATGTTACTTGCCCGAGATTCGATCGTCGGTATCCTTGTACTTAGTTCAATCTCATTATCGGCAAGTCTCTTTACTTGTTCCGTAATGCATCATCCCGTAACTAACTCTTTAGTCACATTGCTTGCAAGGCTTATAGTGATGTGCATTACCGAGAGGGCCCAGAGATACCTCTCCGACAATCAGAGTGACAAATCCTAATCTCGATCTATGCCAACTCAACAAACACCATCAGAGACACCTGTAGAGCATCTTTATAATCACCCAGTTACGTTGTGATGTTTGATAGCACACTAAGTGTTCCTCCGGTATTCGGGAGTTGCATAATCTTATAGTCATAGGAACATGTATAAGTCATGAAGAAAGCAATAACAACAAACTAAACGATCATAGTGCTAAGCTAAAGGATGGGTCTTGTCCATCACATCATTCTATAATGATGTGATCCCGTTCATCAAATGACAACACATGTCTATGGCTAGGAAACTTAACCATCTTTGATTAACGAGCTAGTCAAGTAGAGGCATACTAGGGACACTCTGTTTGTCTATGTATTCACACATGTATCAAGTTTCCAGTTAATACAATTCTAGCATGAATAATAAACATTTATCATGATATAAGGAAATATAAATAACAACTTTATTATTACCTCTAGGGCATATTTCCTTCAGCATCACACCAAGCTATGGCCAGGGACCTCTTCAATGAAATTTGCAAAGTTGATTATGTGAACAACAACCTAGCTAGGTCATTCAATTCCAAAATTAGGAAGTGGAAGGGGATACACATTGTGGACTTGTTTGGCAAAATAAGGCAGTTCATAATGGAGAAGTTTGATTTGAGACAACAAATTGCAGCTACCACATACATTGGGCACATTATAATCCCCAAAATTATGATAAGGCTTCATGCTAAATCTAAAGACCTTGACATGACCATAGTCAAACGAAGCACATTTGAGGCAGAAATTACTGCAATTGACGAGGAAAAAAGAGAGTGGAGATATCCTGCTAATTTGCAAACAAGGAGTTGTAATTGTAGAAAGTGGCAAATAACAGGACAACCATGCATACATGCTCTATACTTTATCACATCAATGAGAGGTCCAGTTAGTGAGATTGATCAGTATGTACATGACTATTTCTCTTTAGCAAAATTAAATGCAACTTATGTTGACAATTTACCACTCTTGGAGGGCAAGCAATAGTGGGAATTGGTAGATCCAGGATTTAAATTGTGTGCTCCAGTGCAAAATAGGCCCCCTGGTAGACCTAGGAAGACAAGAATTAGAGCAAAGTCATAGGGGAAAGGACTTGGAGAAAGGACCATGGCAGCCATTGCAAAGAGTCCATTGACCCTACATTTGGAGAAGAGGAACACTGGGGTGTTGATAATGCAACTGATGAACCTCTAGATGTTGAAACTGATGAAGCTACAGATGTTGAAAATGCAACAGATGTTGAAAATGCAACATATGTTGCATATGCAATAGAAGCTGAGCATGCACCACAAGATGGAGATGCGCCATCTCCTGTGGAAGTTCCTACAGTTGCTGCTACAGATGTTGCCGCAGCACCTCCAACAATTGAGCATGCGGCCAGTCAGGATGCAACAACAGTTGGTAGTGCAGTGAGGTATTTTTTGTACTTTATTTCTTACATTGCTTCTTAAAGTTTTTGAGTGTTTGCTAACTGACTTCTATCATTTATTTATAACTTTGCAGCCTAAGAAAAAACTACAAAATACTAGCCGAGAGAGGACAATCACCACTAAAGAAGAATATGCAAACTGCAGAAGAGGAGACTGTAGGTTCTGTCACTAGAAGCAACAATCTCAGCAGGTCTTCTACTCCAGTTCTGAGCAAGAATGTGAACATCCGAAGGAGTTCTAGGCTCTCTTCAGACCCAACTTGCAACACTAGGAGCAAGAATAAGTAGTTGTGAAGTGTTATCTTGGTTTTGTGAGCTGTTAGCTTGTCTTTTTCAATTCAAAATTGTATGGTGATGTACCAGATTTGTGGTAGTATGCTATGAACTATTTGTTGCTTTTCTGAACTCTAAGCTAATCTTCCAAATGTATAATTTGCAACTAATGTAAAACTTCTATCTCATGTGCTATGTGCTATCTCAAGTGTCATTTGCTATGTGCTATCTCATGTGGTAAATCTGCTCAAAATAAATAGAACATTTCCTGATGAAACATGTCACATTACATTACCAGTACAACCTTGGTCAAAACACAACTAATTGAGATAGTTCACAACTCACAACACTATCTTACATTACATACCATCATCCAATTAGTATGGATTCTTAGACCACTCACAAAACAATGCTGATAAAATTCTAATGAAAAGAACTATGAGAAACCCCCATGTTTGCATAAGCTCGTTTCTCTTCTTCATCTTCAACTTTAGCTTCTTGTTCTTCTCTGTTGTATACATCACCCTGCGCTCGAAAGCATGAGCTTTTAGCCAGCTTTTCTCCAATCCTGCATGAAGTTCCTCAAATACACGAGCAACAAGATCTGCCAGAGGCAAGTCAATCCAAACAACCCAGTCACATTCAGGGAGCTGCAAAATTATAACTTCGATAAAAGAATTGTATTATTTGCAACTAATCAAATCCAATGACACAAAAAATAGAAATTACATCATGAGGCACCCCAGGAACCTTTGTCCCGTGCTTGCTCCTCCCCGGGCGACATGACAAGCAGGAACAAGCCCATGCCGCGGGCACTGATGACCCACAAGTATAAGGGATCAATTGTAGCTCTTTTCGATAAGTAAGAGTGTCGAACCCAACAAGGAGCAGAAGGAAATGAAAAATGGTTTTCAATAAGGTAATGTCTGCAAGTGCTAAAATTGTCAGTAGCGGGGTAGTTTGATAGCAAGATAGTTTGTAATGAGCAAGTAACGATAATAGTAACAAAATTGCAGCAAGGTAGCCCAATCCTTTTGAGGCAAAGGACAGGACAAAACGGTCTCTTATGATAAGCAAAGCGTTCTTGAGGGTACACGGGAATTTTATCTAGTCACTTTCATCATGTTGGTTTAATTCATGTTCGCTACTTTGATAATTTGATATGTGGGTGGACCGGTGCTTAGGTGTTGTTCTTACTTGAACAAACCTCCTACTTATGATTAACCCTCACGCAAGCATCCGCAAGTACGAGAGAAGTATTAAGAATAAATTCTAACCATAGCATTAAATTTTTGAATCCAATCGGTCCCTTACGGAATAGCGCATAAACTGGGGTTTAAGCTTCTGTCACTCTCGCAACCCATCATCTAATTGCTACTCCATAATGCATTCCCTTAGGCCCAAATATGGTGAAGTGTCATGTAGTCGACGTTCACATGACACCAATAAGGGAATCACAACATACATACTATCAAAATATCAAACACATATCAAATTCACATGATTACTTACAACATGATTTCTCCCGTGACCTCAAGAACAAAGGTAACTAATCACAAATAATAATGATGCTCAAGATCAGAGGGGTATTAAATAGCATAATGGATCTGAACATATAATCTTCCATCAAATAAACCATATAGCAATCAACTACAAGATGTAATCAACACTACTAGTCACCCACAAGTACCAATCTATAGTTCCGGTAACAAGATTGTAACATCCCAAATTTTCAATTTGGAATGTTATATATAGGTCATCCATGCATATCATATTTTATTGCATTTCGTTTTTGCGATCCTCGAAATTCTAAGCAACTCAAGGACCCATGGAGAGAGTTGGGTGACGAAGCTATGTACCTAGGGTAGGGTCATGGATCTGTCCAAGATACCCTCCCCAAGGACATCTCTAAAAGAACCAGAAGCAGTCAAAGAGAAATCATCATCCACTCGACCCAAAAGCTATGTTCCACTCAACAGTCTTGAAGACACTCGGCCATACGAACAACCACTCGACCACCAGAAGATGTGAAGCCTCTCACTCCGCAATGGTCGGGATTTAAGTCATAGCTTTAATAATCATTTATAGCACTTTACTTCGGACGTTACCAGTAACGCTCCTCCTTTATGAACATTGAACCATGTGTAACGGAGGGGAGCTGGGGTCCTGGCGCACTCTATATAAGCCACCCCCTCCTCTAGGACAAGGGTTCACACCCCTTGTAACTCACACGCATATATCCAGTCGACCGCCTCTGGGCTCCGAGACGTAGGGTTGTTACTTCCTCCGAGAAGGGCCTGAACTCGTAAAACTCGCGTGTACAACTCCTCCATAGCTAGGATCTTGCCTCTACATTCCTACCCCCCATTCTACTGTCAGACTTAGAACCACGATAGTTGGCGCCCACCTTGGGGCCGGTGTCTTAGCGACTTTTTGGAGAAGTTGCAATTTTTTCGATCCCCTTCATCACGGTTTCAGGCGGAGGTTTTGGCTGAGGGCGCCGAGATCCGTCTCGGCGCGCTCGTGTTTGTCGCCGACGACTCCGCTTGGCTTCAGGAGGCTCCACTCGACGTCGACACACTCCCCGTCCGCGGGGCGACGCACTTTCGCGCGTGCGTCCGCGGCGTCCTCCTACAGCAGCCGTCGACCCAGTATCGATCAGCTCCTATGGCTTCCCCCCTCCCTGCGGCCCGCCGGAGCAAACGTTCCGGTCGGTCAAGGCTTCAGCGGTGGGTGAAGCATGCGGTGGCTCGTCAATCGGCCACCCCTCAAGTCACGGCAATCGAGCCCGACGAAACCCTCTATGGCTTGTTCGATCTGTCGACTGGCTCCGTAGAGACCACATCCGAGTGCGATAGCAGCGACCCCACAGCAGAAGTTTTGATGGTCAATGGACCACGCAGTCCTCCTGGCTTCACCCGTGAAGACGAAGGCGATGGGAACGGCGATCCGTCACGCGTTCATGAAGAGTACCGCCCCGAACCCCTCTCCTCGCAGCGGAGAGAAGAACTTCGCCGCCGGAAGATGGATGCACTTCACACTCCTATCGTTGGAGAAACCCCTAAGGCCCAGGCCTTGGAGGAGGCGCGCCTGGCCAACTTGGCTGAGCGCACTCGACTGGAGAATCTCCAGCGCGCACTCGACGAGCGTGCTCGACAGCGTGCTCCTGAATCCTGTCGACGTCAACTCTTTCCGCCCCCGACTCAGGTATACCGAACTCCGATCCAGAATCTCGCAGCTGCAGCCCGGATAGCGGAGTCGATCCAACCTTCCCAATCAGAAGCTGGTCGAGGCCTGGTGCAGATCCGAGTTTTGCTCCGTGCAGCAGGAGAGCAGAATACAACAGTATCTCAGTCGCAGAATAGGATCCATAGCAGGTCCGTGGTTGCAGACACAGTTCAGTCGGCTCATAACCCAAGATCGCCCCCGAGGCGTGAGGGACGTGGAGACCGACGAGATCAGTATAGAAACCGTGAGCAGTATGATCACCGACTCGATCGCGATGATCATCGTCGAGTGCCCACACCTCCCCCAAGGAGTGGGTCGTACGTGCCTCGGCAACATGATGACAGACGCCCTCACAGTATGGGGCGAGGGGTTCCAGTCGACCCCAGAGAGCTGGGCTTTGATGCAAGATCTATTCTCATTCAGGGCTTGGTCGACAGAAACAGAGCTCACCGAGAGGGTCGTGACAGAGATGTACCAACCAGCAGCAGGGTGCATGTCTCAGGTCTGGAGTGCTTCAGCAGGGCCATCAGGGCTGCAGTGATTCCTCCCAACTTCAGGTTGGCGACTGGAGTCAGTAAGTTCACTGGCGAGTCCAAGCCTGATACTTGGCTTGAAGACTACCGAGTGGCTGTCCAGATTGGTGGCGGCAATGATGAAGTGGCCATGAAACACCTTCCTCTGATGCTGGAGGGCTCGGCTAGAGCATGGCTGAATCAGTTAGCACCAAGCAGTATTTATACTTGGGAAGATCTTGTCCGAGTATTTGTCAGAACGTTCGAAGGGACTTGCAAACGGCCGACAGGGCTGACCGAATTACAGTGTTGTGTGCAGAAACCGAATGAGTCTTTGAGGGATTATATCCAGAGATGGATCACATTGCATCACACGGTGGAGAATGTGTCTGATCACCAGGCAATTTGTGCCTTTAAAGAAGGTGTCAAGTATCGGGAATTGAATATGAGGTTCGGTCGGACAGGAGATATGACTCTGACTCGGATGATGGAAATTGCCACCAAGTATGCCAATGGTGAAGAAGAAGACCGGCTCCGGAGTGGCAAGCACAAAACAGTCGCCCATGAAACCGGAGGAGGTAACTCCAGTCGGAAACAGAAGCACAAGGCCGAGCCAGCCGCCCCTGGTGAAGCTTTAGCTGTGACTCAAGGAAAGTTCAAGGGGAAGCCCAAGGGCCGTGGAACCCCAAGAAAGTAAAAGATCAAGATGGAAATGATGTGCTGGATTTGCCATGCCACATCCACACTAAAAAAGATGAAGAGGGTAATTTCATTTACCCGAAGCATACCACTCGACAGTGTCGACTCCTAATCCAACAGTTCCGAGAGAAACAACCCAAGGAAAAGGAGAAGGAAGCAGACAAGGTTGAGGATGAGGAAGAGGATGATGATGGTTATCCCCACGTGAATTCCACCTTGATGATTTTCGCTGATGTTGAGAGTAAAAGTCGATTGAAAGTCATCAACAGAGAAGTGAACATGGTCGCTCCGGTGACACCCAGTTATTTGAAGTGGTCCCAGAATGCCATTACATTCGACCAGTCCGATCACCCAGCGCACATAGCCACCCCTGGGAGGCAAGCGTTGGTGGTCGACCCAGTAGTCGAAGGCACCCGACTGACAAAGGTTCTGATGGATGGTGGTAGTGGCCTGAATATACTATATGCAGATACATTGAAAGGAATGGGAATTCTGATGTCTAGACTCAGTGAGAGTAATATGAGTTTCCATGGGGTCATTCCAGGCAAGAAGACTGCATCACTCGGCCAGATTGCTCTCGACGTGGTTTTCGGTGATTCCAAGAATTACCGCAAAGAAAAGTTGACATTTGAAGTTGTGGATTTTCAGAGTGCCTATCATGCTATTCTAGGCAGGCCAGCTTACGCACGTTTTATGGCTCGACCATGTTACGTGTACCTCAAATTGAAGATGCCTGGTCCCAAAGGGGTGATCACTATCACTGGTAATCGGAAGAAGTCAGAAGAGTGCTTCCAGAAGGGTTCAAAGATCGCCGATGCACAGATGGCCGTGGTAGAATTGCAAGAATATCAGAAAAATGCAGATCCGAGTGATTTGTTGCGAGCCAAGAAGCCCGCGACAGATTCATCATTCCAGTCGTCTGGCGAAACAAAGTCGATTCACATTCACCCGACAGACCCCAATGCTGCTCCGACTCACATTTCAACCACACTCGACTCCAAATAGGAAGAAGCGCTCATCCAGTTCCTCCGTGAGAACTGGGACATCTTTGCATGGAAACCTTCGGACATGCCAGGTGTTCCCAGGGGACTGGCTGAGCATCGTTTGCGAGTCGACCCAAAAGTGGAACCAGTCAAAGAACATCTTCGACGGTCCGCCGTACAGAAGAGGAAGGCAATCGGTGAAGAGGTGGCTCGGCTTTTGGCAGCTGAGTTTATCCGTGAGTTTTACCACTCCGAGTGGTTAGCTAATGTTGTCATGGTCCCAAATAAGGACGACTCACTTCGCATGTGCATTGACTTCAAGCATATCAATCGGGCCTGCCCGAAAGATCACTTTCCTCTCCCTCGCATCGACTGGATAGTCGACTCGACTGCAGGGTGCGAGCGTTTGTCCTTTTTGGACGCCTACTTCGGGTACCACTAGATCCGTCTGTACGGACCCGACGAGATAAAAAAAGCTTTCATCACCCCATTTGGGTGCTTTTGTTATGTCACTATGCCATTCGGTTTGAAAAACGTTGGAGCCACATTCATGCGGATGATTCAGAAGTTCCTGCTCACTCAGATCAGTCGGAATGTGGAAGCATACATGGATGACATTGTGGTCAAGTCACGTAAAGGTTCTGACCTATTGACTGATCTTGCTGAAACCGTTGCCAACCTCAGAAGGTATGATATCAAGCTTAATCCATCAAAGTGCACGTTTGGAGTTCCGGGCGGAAAATTACTCGGTTTTCTCGTTTCCGAACGAGGGATCGATGCTAACCCAGAGAAAGTGGGTGCTATACTCCGGATGAAACGCCCTGTGCGTGTGCATGATGTCCAGAAGCTTACTGGTTGCTTGGCCGCCCTAAGTCGATTCATTTCTCGCCTTGGTGAAAAGGCACTGCCTCTTTACCAACCGATGAAGAAATCAGATAAGTTCGAGTGGACTCCTGAAGCTGATGCAGCATTTGCAGAGCTAAAAGCCCTGCTTTCCACCCAGCCGGTGCTTGCTGCCCCAATCAGCAAAGAGCCTTTACTGCTTTACATAGCAGCCACTGGACAAGTCGTCAGTACAATACTTACGGTCGAGCGGGAAGAAGAGGGAAAAGCCTATAAAGTTCAGCGCCCAGTTTATTATATTTCTGAAGTTCTGACTCTGTCAAAGCAGAGATATCCGCACTATCAGAAGCTCGTTTATGGGATTTACATGACCACGAAGAAGGTTGCACACTATTTCTCTGATCACTTTGTTACAGTCGTTAGCGACGCTCCATTGTCAGAGATTCTGCACAACAGAGATGCAACTGGTCGAGTGGCAAAATGGGTGATTGAACTCCTTCCCTTAGATATCAAGTTTGAGGCAAAGAAGGCTATTAAGTCCCTAGCAATAGCAGATTTCCTCGCCGAGTGGATTGAACAACAACTGCCGACTCAAGTTCATTCGGAGCACTGGACCATGTTCTTTGACGGATCCAAAATGCTGAATGGTTCCGGTGCTGGGGTGGTTTTGGTATCCCCCCGAGGAGACAAGCTCAGATATGTCCTCCAGATTCACTTTGATTCCTCCAATAATGAAGCTGAATATGAAGCACTCCTATATGGGTTGCGTATGGCCATCTCACTCGGCGTCCATCACCCCATGGTCTATGGCGACTCAGATCTGGTAGTCAATCAAGTGATGAAGGAGTGGGACGTCAGAAGCCCAGCCATGATTGGTTACTGCAACGCGGTGAGGAAGCTGGAAAAGAAGTTTGAGGGGTTAGAGATCCATCACATACCCCGACTGAAAAATCAAGCAGCCGATGACTTAGCAAAGATAGGTTCCAAGAGAGAAGCCATTCCCAGCAATGTGTTTTTGGAGCATATTCACACACCGACAGTTCAGGAAGATCCTTTTACTGAAGAGCCCCCGCAGCCTAGGAGTGCCACAAATCCGTTTGAAGTCGAGGTCCCAGCCGTGGTCGACCTGATCATGGAGGTTCCGGCCATTACTCCCGACTGGACAGTGTCATACATTGCGTACATCCTTAGGAAAGAACTCCTAGAGGATGAGGAAGAGGCTCGACAGATCGTCCGTCAATCCAAGGCCTTTACTGTGATAAGAGGACAACTGTTCAGGGAAAGCGTGACTGGAGTCGGACAGAAATGCATAACGCCAGAAGAAGGTCGAATGATCCTCAACGACATCCACTCGGGGACTTGTGGTCACCATGCATCCTCTCAGGCCATCGTGGCTAAAGCATACCGAGCCGGATTCTATTGGCCACGAGCAAATGAAATGGCGAAAGATATAGTCAACAGATGTGAAGGCTGCCAGTTTTACTCTGACATGTCTCACAAGCCAGCGCCAGCCCTGAAGACCATTCCCCTCGTCTGGCCCTTTGCTGTTTGGGGATTGGATATGGTTGGACCACTGAGAACTGGTAGGAGCGGATTCACTCATGTGCTCGTAGCAGTCGACAAGTTTACCAAATGGATCGAAGCTAAACCTATCAAGAACCTTGAAGCCGGCACCGCTGTTAGTTTTATCAGAGAATTGACATTCAGATATGGAGTTCCACACAGCATCATCACGGACAATGGGTCGAACTTTGATTCTGATGAGTTTAGAGCTTTCTGCGCTTCTCAAGGCACATAGGTCGACTATGCTTCAGTCGCTCACCCGCAGTCGAACGGACAAGCAGAAAGAGCCAATGGCCTAATTCTCAAGGGATTGAAACCCTGACTGATGCGTAATCTCAAACACGCAGTAGGCGCTTGGGTCGATGAACTTCCGTCAGTTTCTGTGGGGATTCAGGACAACTCCCAATCAGTCGACTGGACGAACTCCTTTCTTCTTGGTCTATGGAGCCGAAGCTGTTCTGCCAAGTGACCTGCTCCACAATGCACCCCGAGTCGAGCTCTTCTCCGAAGAAGAAGCAGAGCAGGCCCGTCAGGATTCAGTCGATCTCTTAGAGGAGGAAAGAGAGATGGCCTTGATCCGGTCGACCATTTATCAGCAAGACTTGCGTCGATTCCACGCTAGGAACGTGAGGAGCCAAACCTTTCAAGAGGGAGACCTGGTTCTTCGAGTGGATCAACAGAAACCACACAAGCTTGCCCCGGCTTGGAAAGGCCCCTTCATCATCACCAAAGTTCTCCACAATGGAGCATACGATCTTTACAGTGTTGAGCATTAGAAAGACAAGCCACGGGCTTGGAACGCGGAGCTGCTCCGCCCCTTTTATACTTAAGCACTCATTCGAATAAAATGTAATAAGAAGTACCTTTGTAATTTGTTCGTCAAAGACAAGAGCTTTTCAGTCTTCTCGCATGATGGTTGTTGCTTTTATTTACCTCTGAAATCCCCCAGTGGGTGGGCTTAGCCGCGAATCCGTTCCGCCTAAGTTCGAAAGAAAATCCTACCGAGTGATGGGTAAGCCTCTCACTCGGGAGGCTTAGCCGCGAATCCGTTTCGCCTAAGTTTGTAAAATCCTACCGAGTGGAGAGCAATCCCCCCACTCAGGGGCTTAGCCGCAGTCTAGTACTCGCCTATGTTCTCCCACTTGGAGGGTTAGCTGTAGTCCAGTACTCGCCTAAGTTGTAAAATCCTACCGGGTGGAGAGCAATCCTCCCACTCAGGGGCTTAGCTGCAGTCTAGTACTCGCCTAAGTTCTCCCACTCGGAGGCTTAGCTGCAGTCCAGTACTCACCTAAGTTTGTAAAATCCTACTGAGTGGAGAGCAATCCTCCCACTCGGGGGCTTAGCTGCAGTCTAGTACTCGCCTAAGTTCTCCCACTCGGAGGCTTAGCTGCAGTCCAGTACTCGCCTAAGTTTGTAAAATCCTACCGAGTGGAGAGCAATCCTCCCACTCGGGGGCTTAGCTGCAGTCTAGTACTCGCCTAAGTTCTCCCACTCGGAGGCTTAGCTGCAGTCCAGTACTCGCCTAAGTTTTTAAAATCCTACCGAGTGGAGAGCAATCCTCTCACTCGGGGGCTTAGCTGCAGTCTAGTTCTCGCCTAAGTTCTCCCACTCGGAGGCTTAGCTGCAGTCCAGTACTCGCCTAAGTTTGTAAAATCCTACCGAGTGGAGAGCAATCCTCCCACTTGGGGGCTTAGCTGCAGTCTAGTACTCGCCTAAGTTCTCCCACTCGGAGGCTTAGCTGCAGTCCAGTACTCGCCTAAGTTTGTAAAATCCTACCGAGTGGAGAGCAACCCTCCCACTCAGGGGCTTAGCTGCAGTCTAGTACTCGCCTAAGTTCTCCCACTCGGAGGCTTAGCTGCAGTCCAGTACTCGCCTAAGTTTGTAAAATCCTACCGAGTGGAGAGCAACCCTCCCACTCGGGGGCTTAGCTGCAGTCCAGTACTCGCCTAAGTTTAAAAAATCCTACCGAGTGGAGAGCAACCCTCCCACTCGGAGGCTTAGCTGCAGTTATTACTCGCCTAAGTTCGAAGCTACGCCACAAGTACAATGTGCGCTCCATCCCTATCCGCAAGGACGACGAGGTGCGGGTCGACTGCAACCTTCTCCTTTGGAGCTACGCCACAAGTACAATGTGCGCTCCATCCCTATCCGCAAGGATGACGAGGTGCAGGTCGACTGCAACCTTCTCCTTCGGAGCTACGCCACGAGTACAATGTGCGTTCCATCCCTATCTACAAGGACGACGAGGTGCAGGTCGACTGCAACCTTCTCCTTCGGGACTACGCCACAAGTACAATGTGCTCTCCATCCCTATCCGCAAGGACGACGAAGCGCAGGTCGACTGGAGTCGCCACCTCAGAGCTGCATCTCCAGCGCAAAGACTATTCCGAGCAGAGAACAAAGTCCACTTGAAGGCAAAACGCATGCATATTCGGAAATGAACCAAATTCGGATAAATGCTAAGGTTCCAAGAAGCAAACCAAAAGTATTTGAGCATCAAGCCCGAAGGAGTTTAACAGTTACAGCAATCACTCGGCATTCCGAGGCAAATTTAAGGCAGATTCAAGTCTCATAAGTTTGTTCACTCGGCAGGAGGAGGGCTGGCAGGCTCGACGAATTCGTCCAAGTCGATCCCATCCGCGATCCGGGTGGCAGCAGCGATGAAAGTCTCCATGAAGGACTAGAAGTCATGCTTTTTGGTGTTAGCGACCTTGATCGCCGCCAGCTTGTCTTCACGAGCTTCCTTGCAGTGGACTCGCACCAAGGACAGCGCCACGTCAGCACCACACCGGGCGGAGGACTTCTTCCATTCTTGCACTCGGTCAGGGATCTCGTTGAGTCGAGCCATCAGGGATTCCAGGTCATTTTGAAGCGTCGCCCTTGGCCAGAGCAATGAGTCGACTCGTGAGACTGCTTCCTTCAGACGCACGAGGTAGCTTGTGATGCTGGCAACACGAGACTCCAGTCGGAGCACGTTCATTGCAGTTTCGTCGCAAACTGGAGAATCGATAGGGTCCAGACCCGTCTCGACCTTTCCAGTTTCCTCGTCAAAGTCTTGGCAGAATTCTGCAGTCAAAAAAATTAGTGAGTCGACTGGACAGGGTTCGTTTGCAAGCATCAACACAATCGGGGTGAAAGGAGTACCTTCCAACATCAGATAGAGCTTCTTGGCGAGAGTTCTCAGATAAGCTTCCGTGTCATTCCTCTTGTGGACCGCAGACTCCAGCTTTTCATCCAGGACAATTTTATCCTTCTTCAGATGACTCACTTCTCGGTTGGGCTCATTGAGGCGGGACTTCAGTTTGTTCACCTCCCCTTCCAACGCTCCGACTGAAGCCAGCTTCTGGTCTGCAAGGGCAGTTTTATCTTGGGCTTCTTTCTGTGCGGCGGCGAGGTCCGAGTCCTTCTTCTCCAAAGCCAACTTCATTTTCTCTGCAAAAGAAGCAATCGAATCAAACAAGAGATCGAAGAAATATATTGAAAGACAGTCGACAGGCAGTTACCTTCCATACCAGCAGCTTCATGTTGAGCTTTCTTCAGATTCTGCTGGGCCAATTCCAAGTCGAGGTTGATTTGCCTCTGCTTCTCCTCAAGTTCAGAAAACTTGGAAATGAGAGTACAAGACTTCTGTAGAAGGCAAAAGACGTGTCAATCGACAAGATCAAAGGTTGTTTACTTCCGAGTGGATAAAACCTAAAGAGGTCACTTAAGACCCCAGCCGACTGCACGCAGTCGACTATGGTCTCGGGGACTACACCCAGCGGGTGCACTTGGCGTGCCCCCGCTGATCCAGACCCCACTCGACCGGTCCGCCCAGGTTGAGTAAAAAAAACTATTCAGACCCTGGCCGACTGCCAGCAGTCGACCGCGGTCTCGTGGACTACACCCAGTGGGTGCACTTGACGTGCCCCCACTGGTTCAGATCCCATTCGACCGGTCCGCCTGGGTCGAGTGGAAGAAAAGAAAGGAAAAAGAACTCAGACCCCAGTCGACTGCCAGTCGACTGTAGTCTCGGGGACTACACCCAGTGGGTGCACTTAGCATTCCCCCACCGGTTCAGATCCTACTCGCCCAGACCGAGTGGAAGAGCGCAAACACCAAAGACAACAAAACACCCAGCAGGTGTACAGATTCGACACAAACAACAGGAGATTGTATAGAAGAAAATTTTTCGGGTAGCATATCCTGATAGAACAAGATCAGTTGAAAGTTTACTTACCTGGACATTGGCCCGGAGAGCAGCGCTGGCGTCGTAAGCAGCCTGGCTATTCTCGTGCACCGTCGTCATCCGCTCCATCCTCACGTTAGCCTGATGGATGGCTTCTGCAGCCGCATCCGACTGGTTTTCCGGGACAGGGTAGCTGGTGAAGAAGAGGGTAGACAACCCAGGTGCAGCAGCTCGGACCTCCGAGGCGTAAGATGGGACGACTGAAGGAATCACCGGTACAGTCGACGATGTGGGGCGCTCACTCAACAAGGGTACAATGAAGGTTACAGAGGCCCCGCCCGCGTCTTCAGATTGATGGACGTTTGGTGTTGTCGTTGGTCCCTGCTGAGACGCCTTACCAACCGCCACCTTTTTATTCTTCCTGGGCCTAGGAGCCACATCTTCATCGTCATCTAGGAGATCGATGATGTTGGGTGGAGCTGCGGAGAAGATCAGTCGACCCCAAATTGAACCGCTAGAATTCAATCGACCGAGTAGTCAAGAGTAAGATCATAAGAGTTTTTACCTGGGTTGGAGGTGACCGCATCTTCCATCTCCTCGTCTCGGTACTGGTAAGAAGAGGTTCCTGATGTAGCAGCACTGCAAAGGCCCGCACCCAGTCGGTTATGTTCTGTTGCTCGAGTCGACGAAAAGAACAAGTCAGATGATTACCCGGAGATGGTAGGGACGGTCACTTTGATCCTGGGCAAAGCCTTTGGCAGTTTGGAGGAGGTGGCTTTCTATGCTTTTGGCGCTGGAGGCGGCACAACCTTGGGCTGCTTCGGAGCCTTCTCAATCGGCGCTGGGGAAGACGTCCGGGGGTGCTTCAAAGACTGCCCAGTCGGCACGGTCGCCAGGTCCGGTTGCTCGTCGGGTCGTGAGTGTGCTTGGATCTCCTCTCTCTGCGAGGAGGCGAGTCGACCTCTTCGTCATCAGTCAAGTCGTCGCTCTCCTCGTCCTCCTCGGCATCCGAGTGCCACTCACCGCTCTCGCCCCCGCTCGCTCCTTCCTCGACGTCTTGCCCCTGCACTCCATTGGGCATCGAGTACATGTCAACGAGGGCCTGAAAGGACAACGATCGAAAGAAATTCAGTCGACCATCAACAAGGTGTCACACAAAGAATCAAGAAGATACTCGACAAAGCAGTGTCATACCTGTTCCGGTTGGCGCGAGTGGTCGAATGGAATCACCCTCCTAGACCCCCGGGGATTGTCTTTGTTGCTGGTGATTCCCTTCAGCCACTTCTCCAAGGTGTCTTCGCTGACGTCCTCCGGGTGGATCCGAGTGGAGTCCTCAAGCCCCAAGTACATCCACATCAGATGGTCACGGGCCTGAAGCGCCTGGATGCGTCGACTGAGAAAGACCTCCAGCAGGTCCATCCCAGTCACCCCGTCGCGGACAAGTTGGACGACCCGCTCGACCAACACCTTGACCTGCGCCTTCTCTTCTGGGACCACCTTCAAGGAGGAGGGCTTCTCCACTCGGTCTAGGGAAAAGGGAGGAAGTCCAGTCGACTGGCCCGGAGTCGGTTGGTCCTTACAGTAAAACCAAGTCGACTGCCAGCCCTGGACCGAGTTGGGAAGGATCATCGCTGGGAAGGTGCTCTTGTTCCTCATCTGGATCCCTAGACCCCCGCACATCTGAACCACGTGCGTCCTCTTGGCCTTTTTGACCGACTGGGAGCGGCAGGTGAAGATGTGTTTGAAGAGACCCCAGTGCGGTCGACAGCCCAAGAAATTTTCACGCATTGACACAAAGGCAGCCAGATAAACTATGGTGTTTGGAGTGAAGTGGTGAAGTTGAGCCCCGAAGAAGTTCAGAAAGCCACGAAAGAAAGGATGGGGAGGCAGAGAAAACCCGCGATCGACGTGGGTGGCGAGGAGAACGCACTCACCCTCCCGCGGCTGCGGCTTGGTCTCATTCCCCGGGAGCTGCGCCGATTTGTGGGGGATCAGTCCCCCCTCCACCAGGTCGTCGAGGTCGTCCTGGCTGATCGTCGAGTGGATCCAATCACCCTGGATCCATCCTAGCGGCAGGTCGGATCTTGATGAGGATCCCCCCGACTGGTCCTCTTGCCCTTCGCCTTCGCGGTCGCCTTCTTCGCACGCTCCAGCGCCACCGTCTTCTCTTTTCCCATGGCGGCGGATCGAGTTCGAGCGGGGTTTCGATGCAGAGAGCGGAAGCGTGCGCGGCGGAGAGGTCTGAGGAAGAAGAAAGAGAATGGGAGCGCGCTGTGCGAAGACCCGGTCCGGTACCTTTTATAAGGTCATTCCCCGAGTGACTGACTGGTAGGCCCAGACGATCTAAAAAAATCCCGCAACAGTCGCGCATGCAATACGTGGCGAAAAAGGTGGCACAGAGATCGAGGCGACCTGCCTAATCCGTCCCGATTACCATGGCCTCACCCGTCCGGCACGCTTCCCAAAATTTGAATCCTGTGAAATCCGTGCAGAGCAGAGCAGCTTGTCAGACTGAAAACGTCCTCCGCATTATCATTCGGAATTCTACCGTGAAAATTCACTCGACAAAAACTAAGAATGGACCAAGGCGACTGAAAAAGAAGTTGACGTTGTGTCCTCAGTTCATGGCCCCAAAACAAGTTATACTCACAACACGAACAACGAGTCGGAAGTGTTCTCAACTCCTTCCCCACTTAAACCCTGATCCACTCAGGGGCTAATGACGAAGCTATGTACCTAGGGTAGGGTCTTGGATCTGTCCAAGATACCCTCCCCAAGGACATCTCTAAAAGAACCAGAAGCAGTCGAAGAGAAATCATCATCCACTCAACCCAAAAGCTATGTTCCACTCGACAGTCTTGAAGACACTCGACCATACGAACAACCACTCGACCACCAGAAGATGTGAAGCCTCTCACTCCGCAACGGTCGGGATTTAAGTCATAGCTTTAATAATCATTTATAGCACTTTACTTCGGACGTTACCAGTAACGCTCCTCCTTTATGAACATTGAACCCTGTGTAACGGAGGGGAGCTGGGGTCCTGGCGCACTCTATATAAGCCACCCCCCTCATCTGGGACAAGGGTTCGCACCCCCTGTAACTCACACGCATATATCCAGTCGACCGCCTCTGGGCTCCGAGATGTAGGGCTGTTACTTCCTCCGAGAAGGGCCTGAACTCGTAAAACTCGCGTGTACAACTCCTCCATAGCTAGGATCTTGCCTCTACATTCCTACCCCCCATTCTACTGTCAGACTTAGAACCACGACATTGGGGATTTCATGTTTTTCATATTTGAATTTTATCAAATATCGAAACAAGGATCACTTTGGTTTTAATTGTTTTTCTCTCCGAAAAATATTTCATATTAAAATGTATGAGAGGAGATAATATGACTTCTCCAAAATAAAAGTAATATTGGAGGAAAAATATTAAAATCAAATAAACAATTTAATTTGGATTTTATTGCTATTTTATTTGAATTAGGAAAAATATGCGTTTTTTAAAATTGCATTAGAGGCCCAAATAAATGTTCACTTTGTCCGCAATATTATTGGAGGACCGTGAAAATTTATTTCAGGATTTTTGGAATCAGTTTAGTATTTTTTATTTGTTTTTCCGCGTCAGGATTATTTAAAAAAAAGTGCACCGACCTAACCGGGCCGTGCCGAACCCGGAGACCGCCCGACCGGCCTTTAAAGGGCGAGCCCCGAAGCCCGCAACGCCGCCAGCCCCGCCTCGAAACCCTAGCACCGCCGCCTCGAAAACCACGCCGCCACCGCCGCCAGTTCACGCCGCCGCCGCCGACCGCCCGCCCGCCGGAGCCGCTGCTGCCACTCGCCGGAGGTAGAAACCGCCGCCGCCTCGGTTTTTATCTGAGAACTGTTCGTTTTTTTATAAAACCCTAGATTCGTTTTTCTAGATCGGTTCATTTTTTTTATTTAGTTATTTAGCGGATGTTCGTCCGTACGTTCGTTTTAACGAACATTGTTCGTCAGTTAGACACAGACAGCGAACGTTCGTTCGTTAGCCTCTTCGTCTCGTTTTACTTTTCCAGGGTTTTTCCGCGATTATTTTCGATCGTGATTTGTGCCCTAATCTTCGTTCTAGTATATCTTTTCGCTCGTTTATCCAAATCAGGTGAAACAAGCGCCTAGATCTTCATATCGAATTCCTCTTTCTGTTTAACCAACTTGAACAACATTTTGGTACTGTAAAATTTGACTTTAGTCCAGATTAGTAAACGGATCTTGTTTCTTTCGTAGTTTGAGTTTCGTTGCTCCGTTTGATTTGATTCTTTTTGCAAATCAAATCTCTTTGGTTGAGTTTTCAGATTCGATCTTCTTATTTGAGTTTTACCTGTGCATCTTTGCTTGGGTGCTTATGTATGCTATTGTTTGTTTGCGATAGAATTCCCGGAGTGCGAAGCGTTCTACTACGAGTCTCTAGGTTTTGTGGATCGTCAGCAAGGTAAGTAACACATTGATCATACCCCTTTATTACCCAGTTTTTATGCATTAGTTTCAACCCTCACACATTGCATGAGTAGGATCTCTTAACATGTGGGTCTGGGAAGTAGCTGATGAGGTAGAACCTATTACCTATTTTATTATCAAACCCTTGGGAGTTACTTCTACGCTATGCTTATATTGCCATGTTATGCCCGTAGACGTGGTTTGGGTTTGAGTGTAACCATGACAGATGTGAGTTGTTATTTAATGGTTCAACTTAAGGTTGCAACTTTAATACACATCTGGGTGGATTGCTTGTTGGCACCTGGAGAATCCAGTGTTGTCCTAGGATATCCTGGAGTACCCGTGTGATCATCCTACGGTCTGCCACCCTGGCTCAAAGGGATCATAAGGTTATTCGTGCTAGAAACTTCCGTGTGCAGCCACAAGCCATTATGGGCTCTGGCATAGTTGAGTATGTTGCATGACCTCTTTCAGTGGTGGTCTAGCAGATGTAGGGGAAAGTAGGTGTAACTGTCCACCCAGGGTAAAGAGTTAATGCTTCTGAAAGACTGTGTATCGGTCATCCGTTTCTCAAACACCATGTAGTGCGAGAAATCAAATGGAGGAGATCGAGTCTTGTGGGGAAAAGTGCGCAAACCTCTGCAGAGTGTATAAACTAATCATGGTTAGCCGTGTCCCCGGTTATGGACATCTTGAGTATCTGGTACTTGAATTATTGATTTGATCTCATCACTTTAACTTAATTTGACGGGTGTTAATGACTACTTTAATTGGGATTGAGTTGGAGGAACCTTCTCAATGATGTTACAACTACCATGATAGTTAAATAAAACATATTCCTTTGTTGTAGGGAAAAATTGGCTTTTCACAAAACAATATAACCATAGAGCCTCCACCAGCCATATATGCATGTAGTGATAGCATTTATCTGTTCATTGCTCTACTGTGTTATATTGCCAGCATATTCCATGTGCTGACCCATTTCGGGCTGCAACATATCATGTTGCAAACTTTTCAGACGACGAGTAAGGTGCAATAGGTCGATTGTCATGCACTCAGCTATGCCATTGGAGTTGATGGACTCACTTTATCTTCCAAGCCTTCTGCTGTTATCTTATTTAGATGGCCTTAAGCCATATACATTGTAATAAGTTATCTTTTGAGACATTCGATGTAATAAGTGTGTGATTGCTACTCTGTTATAAATCCTTCGAGTATTGTGTGTGTCAGCATTACCGATCCAGGGATGACACTGAACACAGAGACTTGACCGTCTGAGGTCGGGTCGCTACAAGATGGTATCAGAGCACACGCTGAATGTAGGACATGACCACTAAGATGAGCCATATGTCACTCTTCTCTACTCATTTCTGACTCCTCTCCATTTTCTACTCTTTAGGATGGCGGACTCAAGGAACAAGTTTACACAACCGGATGAAGACACGCCCTTTGGACGCCACTTGAAGGAAGTCACTAGGTATCTGAACATCGGAATACCAAGCTTCACTGAGACCTACACCGCCACATTATCAGAATTGGAACGTTGGATGATTCGAGTTCAAGTTCCAGGAAGGACATTCACGCCAGTCACTGAGCCCATAGAGTTTTCTTTTGATGCACCCACCTGGAGTCTAGGAAAGAGCATGGCAGCCCACATCGCCATGGGACGCATTGGCGAAGTTTATCACAAGGATTCTAAGGACACTATCTACCAGATATGTGGGCATCGAGATGAGCAATGGGAGATGATCAGCACCAGGAAGGACAGGTCCATTGCAGCCTTCATCCAGGAGTTAAATCATCACATTCGTCGCCAGGAGAACCAGATATGCGCAAGCATGATAGATTTGAAGAAGGTGATGACCAGGATCACAGAGCTAGAAGAGGAACTCAAGTCTACACGTGATGGATATAAGGAGGAAATGACGATACTTGTGGAGAAGAATGACGACCTAACAAGGAAGCTAGGAGTTTTCATGGGAGACCCCGCGCCAGGAGGAGAAGACGACGAACCCAAGGAGATTCGTTCTGAAGACTACATCATCATCGACGACACCGACTCTGACCCTGATGGTAGTGATGATGATTATGAAGATGAAGCTGGAGCAGATATCATGGAGTCTTCCACCGATCAAAATTTCTAGATGACCACCATATGATTAGTAGTATTCCCCCCATGTATATATTAGTAGTCCGAGCACTGTAACGATAGTTAGATAAAATGTATGCCCTTGCTTGATATTGTTTTGGTGTGATATTGATTGTGTTTTGTCTCATGTGCATATGGGTAGTGTTTTCTCATTAGACCTCAGTCTATTCTAATCTCTCCCCTCTAAACCCATCAGATGCCTCCGAGACGTGACCCCAGATTTGCTTTTCCACCAGAGCTCACTCAGTTGATCCAGCAGCATAATACACTGATGCAGTTGCTAGTTCAGAATCAGGGCAACAACAACAACAAGAATAACAACAACCCACCCACCACCTCCAGTTGACAACTTAGCCCATTTTTTGAGGTTACAGTCGCCGGTGTTTTCCAGTAGCACCGAGCCCATAGTTGCGGATGACTGGCTACGCAGGATCAGAAGGGAGTTAAACACTGCCGGTTGCACAGATGCTGAGAAGGTGCGTTTTGCCGCACACCAATTGGATGGACCTGCAGCCGCATGGTGGGAGAATTACACAACCACTTTCCCCATAGCCAATGTTACTTGGGAGCAGTTTCAGCAAGCATTCCGCACTGCTCATGTCTCAACTGGAGCTATGAGTATGAAGAAGCGTGAGTTTCACAACTTACGCCAGGGCAACCGTACTATAGGGCAGTACGTGGAGGAGTTTAGCAAGCTAGCTCGTTATGCCCCAGATGGCGTGGCCACCAATGCCGCGAAACAGGAGAAGTTTATGGAAGGGCTGAACGATGAGATGACTATGCAGTTGATGGTGGCAACATTCAACAACTACCAGGAGTTGGTAGATAATGCTCTTATGATTGAAGGGAAGCAACAGTAGATTGAGAGCCGCAAGAGGAAGTATGGGCAAGGAAAGTACAATTCAGGAGCTTAGCAGAAACCCCATTTCACCCCGAACTCGGGAGGATTTACCCATAACCATGGACGCCACACCCATAATGGAGGAATTCCGCATAACCACCATGGCCCTAGGAATGGAAATGGGAGTGGAGCAGGCAGCATTAAGAACCGCTCTAACCCAAGCACGCCCGCCAAGAAGGATTTAAGTCACATCACTTGTTTCAAGTGTGGGAAGACTAGACACTACGCTACTAAGTGTTCTGAAGCAAAGAATGGAAATGGCAATGGAAGCTCTGGGAAGAAGCCCAACCCTTTCAACAAGGGACAAGTGAACCACGTGAACGTGGAGGAGGTTGAGGAGCAGCCAGATGCAGTTATCGGTAAGTTTTTGGTTAAGTCATTTATTGCAGTAGTTCTTTTTTATACTGGTGCATCGCATTCATACATTTCAAGGGGATTCATGGATAAATATAAGTTGCCCACTAAAGTACTTAGGACACCCATGTTAGTAAGCTCACCAGGAGCGGAGTATATGACAAGTCAGGGATGTTTTCAGATGCCATTGGCCATAGGTAGGCACTAGCACAAATGCCCGTGCGATGCAACGGGTGAGATATTTTATTTACAAAAAATAACGGGAACGATAATCAATGTGGCCACAAAAAACGGTCTTCACAACGGTAGGCGACAGAGCAAGGAGTTGTCTTCTCACTGGACGTGTTTGGCCCATGAAATTTTGATAGTGGTGGGGTTGGTAGGCGCGGTGGCGATCACCCAACTCGTGCTTTTTTTTCCGCGTCTGCCTCCATCTCGGGGTTGTGCATGCCTCCTCATTTGATGGGTGTGTGACGACCTTCGGGACACGGTTGCTTCGACCACTCTCCTACAACTGTGTAACCGGATGGATTACTAATTGCAGCGCATAAATCCTGTTTCATAAGCATAATCAGGCATGAATGTCCCTTCATTGTGATGGTTTATTCTCTTTGATTATTTTAGCGCTCACGTATCAACCATTTTTTTCTAATTAGAGCCAAACAACATATACTCTTTTATTGGCAGATGCCCATATTTTTTAATTTATTTCCAACCAGGATAGAACAAACGCGCGCTCTAATCAATGGCCAACACGAATATTTAAGAAGATACGATAGCTTCAGATTTTATTTATTTATTATTTTGAACATTCAAAGAAAACCGCCGAATGTTCTTGGAAACGTTAATTTTTTTGAAAGCCCGGACAGTTCTAAAAAAATGTCAACATTTTTCTTAAATTCCACATAGTTTTGGAAAAACACAAACAAAATTAGAAACGGGAGTAGTAATTGAAATTAATAAACAATATTTTGAAAACATGAACTATTTATACAACAAAACATTATTATTATTTTTGAAAAGGGGAACATTAACAACATTTTTAAAATGTTTTATTAGACGCAAACATTTTTTTGTATTTATGAACTTTTCACTAAAATAGGAATATTGTTTGAATATCGAACATTTTATAAAATAATAATTTTATAAAAAATATCGAACAATTCTGAAATAGATTTATTTTAAATTGCAACATTTTTAAAATGTTGAGGAAATTACGAAACCAAATTTTTAAGTTGCTAATATTTTTTAAGACAGGAATAAAATTTTGTAATGCTAATTCTTTTGAATATTTGAACAAAAATTGAAATTCTGAATACATTTTGTATATTTTTATTTCCCGAAACAATAAAATAAAGAAGGGAAAAATAAAAATTAAACCGAAACCGAATACAGAAAAAACAAAAACAGGCCCGCCCAGTCTTGGGCGACTTGTGTGTACATTCAACTCTTTGTCGCCACATGCGACAAATAAGGTCCTAGCGACGCATGAGCAGGGTAATTACCGGGTTGGTTTTGTTGGACTGGAGTGCGCCTGGCCCAGTTGCGGTATTCTGGACAAACTTTTTGTCTTTTCCAGTGGAGAGACACACAAAAATTTAGTACCACCTCGGATAGCAAAAAATTATTTTCGGCGGTGAATGGATGAAAATATTGGAGAAACGCACCTTGCTTTATTAGTAGGTATAGATGTTTTCCCCTCAGACTTGATAATTTTGGAATCCCAAGGATTGGATGTGATACTCGGTATGGATTGGCTATCGATGTATGGAGGAAACATCGATTGCGCCAGTAAGTCAATTCTGCTCACCACACTGGAAGGGAAAAGGATTAAGTATGTATCCAGGTATACTCCGAAGAGTACTCACGTAAATTCCCTCTCGGGAGTTGTACATGAAGAAGTGGTCGTAGTGAAGGATTACCCAGATGTATTTCCGGAGGAACTACCAGGCATGCCCCCAGATCGAGATATTGAGTTTTTGATAGAGCTATTGCCAGGCACCGGACCAATATCGAAGAGACCATACCGGATGCCCGCAAATGATCTGGAGAAGATTAAGTAATAGATTAAGGAGTTATTGGAGAAAGGTTACATTCGGAAAAGTTCGTCACCATGGGGAGCCCCAGTGCTCTTGGTTGAGAAGAAGGATAAGTCTCTGAGAATGGTCGTTGATTATCGGGCATTGAATGAAGTAACGATCAAGAACAAGTACCCACTGCCGATGATCAATGATTTGTTGACCAGCTGCAAGGAGCAAAAGTCTTTTCCAAGATCAATCTGCGACCAGGATACCACCAGCTGAAGATTAGAGAACAAGATATACCTAAGACAACTTTCACCACAAGGTACGGGTTGTATGAGTACACGGTTATGTCATTCGGATTGACTAACGCCCCTGCCTATTTCATGAGTATGATGAACAAGGTGTTCATGGAGTTCTTGGATAAATTTGCTGTGGTGTTCATTGATGACATTTTGGTGTACTCAAAGAATGAAGAGGAGCATAAGGAGCATTTGCGCTTAGTTCTCGAGAAGCTCAGGGAACACCAGTTATACGCCAAGTTCAGCAAATGTGAGTTTTGGTTGAAGGAAGTTGGATTCCTTGGACATGTTATATCAAGAGAGGGTATAGCAGTAGACCCTACCAAGGTTCACTCAGTCACTGAGTGGTTGGCACCCACCTCAGTTGGAGAGATCCGCAATTTTCTTGGACTCACGGGATATTACCGGAGATTCATTGAGAATTTTCTAAGATTGCGAAGCCCATGACGACATTGTTGAAGAAGGACACCAAGTTCCATTGGACTGAAGAATGTGAAGCAAGTTTCCAGGAGTTGAAGAAACGTTTGACTACAGCCCTAGTGATGATTCTGCCAGATATACGCAAGGATTTCCAAGTGTATTGCGACGCCTCTCTCTTAGGACTTCGAGGAGTACTTATGCAAGACGGAAGAGTTGTTTCGTATGCCTCACATCAACTTCGACCGCATGAGTTGAATTATGCCACCCATGATTTGGAGTTAGCAGCTGTAGTGCATGCGCTCAAGACTTGGAGACATTTTCTTATTGGAAACCGTTGTGATGTGTACACGGATCACAAGAGTTTGAAGTACATTTTTACTCAGAAGGAGCTGAACCTCAGGAAGAGGAGATGGTTGGAGCTTATAAAGGATTATGATATGAAGCTGCACTATCATCCAGGAAAGGCCAATGTTGTAGCATACACTTTGAGCTGGAAGAGTTATGCCAATACCTTAGTAACAGGAGGTTTGCCAAAGGAGTTAGCCGACGATCTCAGGGAACTCTATTTCGAGATTGTTCCTACAGGTTTTGTTGCAGCGATGGAAGTTCAATCTACATTGTTGGGAAAGATTCGTGAAGCTCAGAAGGATGACAAGGAAATGGCGGAGATAAAGGAGAAGATGAGTGAAGGAAAAGCCAACGGTTTTCGTGAGGACGAGCACGACACCATGTGGTTCGAGGACCGTGTTTATGTGCCCAATAATGTAGAGATCAGGAAGTTAATACTACAGGAGGCACATGACTCACCATACTCGATACAACTCGGAAACACCAAGATGTATTTGGATTTGAAGGAGCGTTTCTGGTGGACTGGTATGAAGAAGGATATTGCTGAGTATGTAGCCGTATGTGATGTATGTCAGAGAGTGAAGGCAGAACATCAGAAGCCAGCAGGATTACTGCAACCTATGCCGATACTCGAATGGAAGTGAGACAAGCTTGGCATGGATTTTATCACCGGATTACCCAGGACCCGAGCGGGATATGATTCTATCTGGGTAGTAGTGGATCGCTTGACCAAAGTAGCTCACTTTATCCCCGTGAAGACCACTTATACCAGTGCGAAGTTGGCCAAGATATATATGACCAGGATTGTATGTCTGCATGGAGTTCCGAGGACCATCGTATCAGATAGAGGAACGTAATTTACTTCAAAGTTTTGGCACTAGCTGCACCAGACTTTGGGTACCAGGCTAGAGTTCAGTACAGCCTTTCATCCGCAGACGGATGGACAGACCGAGAGAGTCAATCAGATTCTGGAGGACATGTTGAGAGCTTGTGCGCTAGATTATGGATCTAGTTGGAATGATAATTTTCCCTACGCGGAGTTCTCATACAATAACAGCTACCAGGCTAGTTTGAAGATGGCACCTTTTGAAGCCTTGTATGGAAGGAGGTGCAGAACACCGTTGATGTGGGATGAAGTTGGAGACCGTCAGTTGTTTGGACCTGATTTGGTTAAGGAGTCTGAAGAAAAGGTTAAGCTAATTTGAGATAGACTGATGGTAGCTCAGTCCAGACAGAAGAGCTATGCAGACTCAAGACGCAAGGAGGTAGTCTATGAAATCGGAGACAGAGAATATCTCCGTGTGTCACCACTACAAGGAGTTAAACGATTTGGAGTTAAGGGAAAGTTAGCCCCGAGATTTGTAGGACCGTACAGTATTTTGGAACGCATGGGAGAGGTTGCCTACAAGTTGGAGTTACCCGAAGGACCGTCAGGAGTTCATGATGTGTTTCACATTTCCCAGTTGAAGAAGTGACATGCAGAGATGGCCGATATTCCTCTGAGAGATTAGTGCCCCTGGAAGCAATTTAGTTGGATAGTGATTTGACATATGAGGAGAAACCTGTTAAGATTCTCAAGGTTGCCAGCCGAGTTACTCGCAGCAAGGTTATCAAGTTTTGCAAAGTTCAGTGGAGCCACCATACCGAGGATGAAGCCACCTGGGAACGAGAGGATGATCTACGCAAAGACCACCCACACCTATTTTCTAGCCAACCCGAATCTCAAGGACGAGATTCATCTTAAGGGGGTAGGTTTGTAACATCCCAAATTTTCCATTTGGAATATTATATGTAGGTCATCCATGCATATCATATTTTATTGCATTTCGTTTTTGCGATCCTCGAAATTCTAAGCAACTCAAGGACCCACAGAGAGAGTTGGGGATTTCACATTTTTCATATTTGAATTTTATCAAATATCGAAACAAGGATCACTTTGGTTTTAATTGTTTTTCTCTCCAAAAAATATTTCATATAAAAATGTATGAGGAGATAATATGACTTCTCCAAAATAAAAGGAATATTGGAGGAAAAATATTAAAATCAAATAAAGAATTTTATTTGGATTTTATTGCTATGTTATTTGAATTAGGAAAAATATGTGTTTTTCAAAATTGCATTAGAGGCCCAAATAAATGTTCACTTTGTCCGCAATATTACTAGAGGACCGTGAAAATTTATTTCAGGATTTTTGGACTCTGTTTAGTATTTCTTTTATTTGTTTTTCCGTGTCAGGATTTTTTTTAAAAGTGCACCGACCTAACCGCGCCGTGCCCGACCCGGACACCGCCCGGCTGGCCTTTAAAGGGCGAGGCCCAAAGCCCGTAACACCGCCAGCCCCGCCCCGAAACCCTAGTGCCGCTGCCTCGAAAACCGCATCACCACCACCGCCGCTCGACGCCGCCGCCTCCCCGTCGCGTCGCCGCCGCCGCCCGCCCGCCCGCCGGAGCCGCCGCCGCTACTCGCCGGAGGTAGAAACCGCCGCCGCTGCCTCGGTTTTTCTCTGAGAACCATTCTGGTTTTTTAAAACCCTAGATTCGTTTTTTAGTTCGGTTCGATTTTTTCGGTTTTGTTATTTAGCGGACGTTCGTCCGTATGTTTGTTTTAACGAAAGTTGTTCGTCAGTTAGCCGTAGACAGCGAACGTTCGTTTGTTAGCCAGTTCATCTCGTTTTATTTTTCCAGGGTTTTTCCGCGATTATTTTCGATCGTGATTTCTGCCCTAATCTTCGTTCTAGTATATCTTTTCGCTCGTTTATCTAAATCAGGTGAAATAAGCGCCTAGATCTTCGTCTCGAAGTCCTCTTTCTGTTTAACCAACTTGAACGAGATTTTGTTACCGTCAAATTTGACTTTAGTCCAGATTAGTAAACGGATCTTGTTTCTTTCGTAGTTTGAGTTTCGTTGCTCCGTTTGATTTGATTCTTTTTGCAAATCAAATCTCTTCAGTTGAATTTTCAGATTCGATCTTCTTATTTGAGTTTTACCCGTGCATCTTTGCTTGGGTGATTATGTATGCTATTGTTTGTTTGCGATAGAATTCTCGGAGTGCGAAGCGTGCTACTACGAGTCTCTAGGTTTGCGGATCGTCAGCAAGGCAAGTAACACATTGATCATACCCCTTTATTACCCAGTTTTTATGCATTAGTTTCAACCCTCACACATTGCATGAGTAGGATCTCTTAACATGTGGGTCTGGGAAGTAACTGATGAGGTAGAACCTATTACCTGTTTTATTATCAAACCCTTGGGAGTTACTTCTACGCTATGCTTATATTGCCATGCTATGCCCGTAGACGTGGTTTGGGTTTGAGTGTAACCATGACAGATGTGAGTTGTTAATTAATGGTTCAACTTAAGATGGCAACTTTAATACACATCTTGGTGGATTGCTTGTGGGCACCTGGAGAATCCAGTGTTGTCCTAGGATATCTCAGAGTACCCATGTGATCATCCTACGGTCCGCCACCTAGGCTCAAAGGGATCATAAGATTATTCATGCTAGAAACTTCCGTGTGCAGCCACAAGCCATTATGGGCTCTGGCATAGTTGAGTATGTTGCGTGACAACGTGACCTCTTCCTGTGGTGGGCAAGCAGATGTAGGCGAAAGTAGGTGTAACTGTCCACCCAGGGTAAAGAGTTAATGCTTTTGAAAGACTGTGTCTCGGTCATCCATTTCTCAAACACCATGTAGTGCGAGACATCAAATGGAGGAGATCGAGTCTTGTGGGGAAAAGTGCGCAAACCTCTACAGAGTGTATAAACTAATCATAATTAGCGGTGTCCCCGGTTATGGACATCTTGAGTATCTGGTACTTGAATTATTGATTTGATCTCATAACTTTAACTTAATTTGACGGGTGTTAATGACTACTTTAATTGGGATTGAGTTAGAGGAACCTTCTCAATGATGTTACAACTACCATGATAGTTAAATAAAACATATTCCTTTGTTGTAGGGAAAAATTGGCTTTTCGTAGAACAATATAACCATAGAGCCTCCACCAGCCATATATGCATGTAGTGATAGCATTTCTCTGTTCATTGCTCTACTGTGTTATATTGCCAGCATATTCCATGTGCTGACCCATTTCGGGCTGCAACATATCATGTTGCAGACTTTTCAGACGACGAGTGAGGTGCAATAGGTCAATTGTCATGCACTCAGCTATGCCGTTGGAGTTGATGGACTCACTTTATCTTCCAAGCCTTCCGCTGTTATCTTATTTAGACGGCCTTAAGCCATATACGTTGTAATAAGTTATCTTTTGAGACATTCGATATAATAAGTGTGTGATTGCTACTCTGTTATAAATCCTTCGAGTATTGTGTGTGTCAGCATTACCGATCTAGGGATGACACTGAACACAGAGACTTGACCGTTTGAGGTCAGGTCGCTACAAAGATTGAACACAAGAGATGAACTAGGGTTTGAGAGGAGATGGTGTTGTTGAAGATGTTGATGGAGATTGTCCTCCCCAAGATGGGAGAGTTGTTGGTGATGATGATGACGATGATTTCCTCCTCTGGGAGGGAAGTTCCCCCGGCGGAATCGCTTCGCCGGAGGGCAAAAGTGCTCCTGCCCAAGTTCCTCTTCGAGGCGGCGGCGCTTTGTCCCGAAAGTCATTCTCTTATTTCTTTTCTAGGTCAAAAGGACTTATATACCAAAAGATGGGCATCGGAGGTGGGCTGAGGAGGCCACAACCCCCCAGGGCCCCTGGCGCGCCCAGGTGTGTTGTGCCCACCTGGTGGCCCCCTCTGGTAGTTATTTTCTCCAATAATTCTTATATATTCCATAAAAATTCCCCGTGAAGTTTCAGCTTGTTTGGAGTTGTGCAGAATAGGTGGCCTGCCGTAGCTTTTCCAGGTCCAGATTTCCTGCTGCAAGAATTCTCCCCCTTGGTGTATACCTTGCAAATTATGAGAGAAAAGGCATTAGAATTACTCCAAGAAGCATTATTGTGGATAAAAACATTATAAATAACATTAAGAAAACATGATGCAAAATGGACGTATCAATGATACACACAAACTCATCTGAAGCTTGATCTCCTTTAAAATACTCCCTTTGTAAAGAAATATAAGATCTTTTGGATCACTAGGCGCCAGAAATCCTTCTTGCTACCTCTTGAGCTTGCGTTTGTTTTTCCCTTGAAGAGTAAAGGGTGATGCAGAAAAGTAGCGTAAGTATTTCCCTCAGTTTTGAGAACCAAGGTATCAATCCAGTAGGAGACAACACACAATCCACCGAATACCTGCACAAACAAACACCAACCTCGCACCCAATGCGATAAAGGGGTTGTCAATCCTTTCACGGTTCTTTGCAACATGAGATCTGATAGAGATGGATAAATGGTAAAGTAATATTTTTGGTTTATGGAACGGAAAGTAAAAGATTGCAAAAGAAAGTAAATAGGAAACTATAATTGTAGATCGGAAACTTATATGATGAATATAGGCATCACGTCTGTGTCAAGTAGACCAAAACAATTTTGCATATACTACTATTACTCCACACATCGACCGCTATCCAGCATGCATCTAGAGTATTTAAGTTCATAAAGAACGGAGTAACGCCTTAAGCAAGATGACATGATGTAGAGGAATTAACTCAAACAATATGATGAAACCCCCATCTTTTTATCCTCGATGGCAACAATGCAATACGTGTCGGTTCCCCTTCTGTCACTAGGATTGAGCATCGCAAAATTGAACCCAAAGCTAAGCACTTCTCCCATTGCAAGAAAAACCAATCTAGTTGGCCAAACCAAATCGATAGTTCGAAGAGACTTGCAAAGATATCAAATCATGCATAAAAGAATTCAGAGGAGATTCAAATAATATTCATAGATAAGCTGATCATAAATCCACAATTCATTGGATCTCAGCAAACACACCGCAAAAGAGTATTACATCGAATAGATCTCCAAGAACATTGAGGAGAACTTTGCATTGAGAAACAAAGAGAGAGAAGAAGCCATCTAGCTACTAGCTATGGACCCGTAGGTCTGTGGTAAACTACTCGTGCTTCATCGGAGAGGCAATGGTGTTGATGTAGGATCCCTCCGTGATCGAATCCCCCTCCGGAGGATGCCGGAAAAGGCCCCAAGATGGGATCTCATGGGTACAGAAGGTTAACTCTCATCCCTCACATTACATTATTCGCCATTTGCCTCTCGTTTTCCTCTCCCCCACTTCTAAAACGATTTTTGAAAAGATCCGCCTTTCCTTCGCCCCTCTTTCGTTCGTCTTTTTCGTTTGCTTTTTGTGTGCTCGTGTGTTGAATTGCTTGCTTTGTCACGATGGATCAAGATAATACCAAATTCTGTGACTTTTCTAATACCAACAACAATGATTTTATTAGCACTCCGATTGCTCCCGATGCTAATGCAAAATCTTGTGAAATTAATACCACTTTGCTGAATCTTGTTATGACAGATCAATTTTCCGGCCTTCCAATTGAAGATGCTGCATCCCATCTTAAGAATTTCACTGATTTGTGCGATATGCAAAAGAAAAAAGATGTGGATAATGATATTGTTAAGTTGAAGCTATTTCCGTTCTCGCTTAGGGATCGCGCTAAAACTTGGTTTCCATCTTTGCCTAAAAATAGTATTGATTCATGGAATAAGTGTAAAGATGCTTTTATTTCCAAGTACTTTCCTCCCACTAAGATCATCTCCATTAGGAACGATATTATGAATTTTAAGCAACTTTCTCATGAACATGTTGCACAATCTTGGGAGAGGATGAAATTGATGATTAGAAATTGCCCTACTCATGGTTTGAATTTGTGGATGATTATACAAAACTTTTATGCCGGGTTGAATTTTGCTTCTAGAAATCTTTTAGATTCGGCCACGGGAGGCACATTTATGGAAATTACTTTAGGAGAAGCTACTAAACTCCTAGATAATATTATGGTTAATTATTCTTAGTGGCATACCGAAAGATCTTCCACTAGTAAAAAAGTGCATGCGATTGAAGAAATAAATGTTTTGAGTGGAAAGATGGATGAGCTTATGAAATTGTTTGCTAATAAGAGGGCTCCTATTGATCCTAATAATATACCTTTGTCTACTTTGATTGAAAACAATAATGAACCTATGGATGTGAATTTTGTCGGTAGGAACAATTTTGGTAATAACGCGTATAGAGGTAATTTTAATTCTAGGCTGTTTCCTAGTAATTCCTCTAATAATTATGGTAATTCCTACAACAATTCTTATGGAAATTATAATAAGATGCCCTCGAATTTGAAAATACTGTTAAAGAATTTATTAGTTCGCAAAAGAATTTCAATGCTTTGATTGAAGAAAAACTTCTTAAGATTGATGATTTGGCTAGGAACGTGGATAGAATTTCTCTTGATATTCATGCTTTGAAATTTAGATCTATTCCACCTAAGCATGATATCAATTAGTCTCTCAAATCCATGAGAATTTCCATTGATGAGTGCAAAGAAAGAATCGCTAAGATGCGTGCTAAGAAAGATTGGTTTATAAAAGTGTGTTCTTCTAGTTTCCGTGAAAATAATGATGAAGATCTTAAAGTAATTATTTAACTCCTATGGAATCTTTGTTTTACAATGTAAATCTTGATAAATATGGGACTGGAGATGAGTCAACTTTAGTTAGAAGGCGTCCCAATGATTCGGAGGTTTTAGATCTTGATGCAAAAATTGATAAAAGTGGGATCTTGATGCAATGAACCCACTCTTTTGGATTTCAAGGAATTTAATTATGATAATTGTTCTTTAATATATTGTATTTCCTTATTGCAATCCATGTTGAATTCTCCTCATTCTTATAATCCAAACAAAGCTTTTAGTAAACATATCGTTGATGTTATGATGCAACCTTTTGAAGAAGAGCTTGAATTGGAAGTTTCTATCCCTAGAAAACTTTATTATGAGTGGGAACCTACTATTAAGATTAAAATTAAATATTATGAATGCTATGCTTTGTGTGATTTGGGTGCTAGTGTTTCCATGATTCCAAAAACTTTATGTGATGTATTAGGTTTCCGTGAATTTGATGATTGTTCCTTAAATTTGCATCTTGCGGATTCCACTATTAAGAAACCTATGGGAAGGATTAATGATGTTCTTATTGTTGCAAATAGGAATTATGTGCCCGTGGATTTCATTGTTCTTGATATAGATTGCAATCCTACATTTCCTATTATTCTTGGTAGACCTTTCCTTAGAACGATTGGTGCAATTATTGATATGAAATAAGGAAACATTAGATTTCAATTTCCGTTAAGGAAAGGCATGGAACACTTCCCTATAAAGAAAATTAAATTGCCTTATGAATCTATTATGAGAGCCACTTATGGATTGCATGCCAAAGATGATAACACATAGATCTATTCGTGTTTTTATGCCTAGCTAGGGGCGTTAAACAATAGCGCTTATTGGGAGGCAACCCAATTTTATTTTTGTTCTTGCTTTTTAGGTCCTGTTTTGTAATAATTTTTTCATCTAGCCTCTGGTTAGTTGTGGTTTTGTGTTTTAATTAGTGTTTGTGCCAAGTAAGACCTTTGGGATAGCCTACGGTGATAGTTGATTTGATCCTGCTGAAAAATAGAAACTTTTGCGCCCAGGAGATTAGTTTTCATTTTTAACAAAAGCGCGATAAAAATACTGATTCTTTTTGCAGAGGATACTTAACAAATTGTATAGGACTTCCTAATTTCTCAGGATTTTTGCAGTTACAGAAGTATTCTAAATATCCAAATTGCTACAGACTGTTCTGTTTTTGACAGATTCTGTTTTTCGCGTGTTGTTTGCTTATTTTAATGCATCTATGGATAGTATCGGGAGGTATGAACCATGAAAAAGTTGGATAGAGTAGATATTACACCAATATAAATAAAGAATGAGTTCACATCAGTATCAGAAGTGGTGATTTATTTTCTTATACTAACGGAGCTTCTGAGATTTTCTGTTGGAGTTTTGTGTTGTGAAGTTTTCAAGTTTTGGGTAAGGAATTGATGGACTATGGAATAAGGAGTGGCAAGAGCCTAAGCTTGAGGATGCCCAAGGCACCGCAAGGTAATATTCAAGGGTGTCAAAAATCCTAAGCTTGGGGATGCCCGGGAAGGCATCCCCTCTTTTGTTTTCGTCTATCAGTAATTTTACTTGAGGCTATATTTTTATTCACCACATGATATGTGTTTTGCTTGGAGCGTCTTGTATGATTTGAGTCTTTGTTTTTAGTTTGCCACAATCATCCTTACTGTACACACCTTTTGGGAGAGACACGCATGAATCGTGATTTATTAGAATACTCTATGTGCTTCACTCATATCTTTTGAGCTAGGCAATTTTGCTCTAGTGCTTCACTTATATCTTTTTAGATCATGGTGGTGGTTTTATTTTATAGAAATCGATGAACTCTCATACTTCACTTATATTGTTTTGAGAGTCTTTAGAACAGCATGGTAATTTGCTTTGGTTATAAAATCAGTCCAAATATGATAGGCATCCAAGAGGGATATAATAAAAACTTTCATATAAAGTTCATTGAATACTATGAGAAGTTTGATTCCTTATGATTGTTTTGAGATATGAAGATGGTGATATTACAGTCATGCTAGTAAGTAGTTGTGAATTTGAGAAATACTTGTGTTAAGTTTTGTGAGTCCCGTAGCATGCACGTATGGTGAACCATTATGTAACGAAGTTGGAGCATGAGATGTTTTTTGATTGTCTTCCTTATGAGTGGCGGTCGGGGACGAGAGATAGTCTTTTCCTACCAATCTATCCCCTAGGAGCATGCGTGTAGTACTTTCTTTCGATGACTAATAGATTTTTGCAATAAGTATGTGAGTTCTTTATGACTAATGTTGAGTCCATGGATTATATGCACTCTCACCTTTCCGCCATTGCTAGCCTCTCTAGTACCGCGCAACTTTCGTCGGTACCATAAACTGTGACGCCCCGAGACCGATGTGCCAGGTGTCTTCCTGTTATTCGCTGTTGTTGCCATGTCATTTGCTTGCGTGTTGCATCTTGCCATGTCATCCTGTGCATTGGATCATCATGTTTTTCAAAACTTGCATTAGTCCGGGTCTCCCAGTTCCGTCCGTTGTCCGTTCTGAGCCCAGACACACTTGCACGCGCCCGCGGCACGTCCGAAATATTATTTTATAAGTGGCCGAAAAATGTTCTCAGAATGGGTTGAAAGTTGGCGTGTGGTCTTATTTTAGTGTAGATAGACCGCCTGTCAAGTTTCATCGCATTCGGAGTTCGTTTGATAGCCCAACCGTTAAACTATAGCGGCATTATAGCCGGACACACGTCGGACGTTTTCGGTCTCCGGAAACAGTCGCCGGGCCTCCCTCCCTCTCTTCTCTTCTCTCAGCTCGAGACCGTCTACACAGCCCACTACCTACCGCCAGGCCCAACTTAACCTCTCTCGTCAGCCCGATTTCTTACTTGGACTCCCTAGCCTTTTTTTTCTCGACCGCCCGATTGTGATCGGAGGGACGGATTAGCCCCTACCCAAAAATCCTATTGCTATATATAGTCCAACCCCTAGACCAAACCCTTAAATTTAGGAGCCTTGTCCCATCGAACCGCCGCCACTCATCCTGTCTCTTCCTCCTCGGGTTCATCCACGATCCAAAAAAGCCCCTCCTCGCTTTCACCACCACACCAACCAGAGCCCCCCCTCCTTCCTGCCTCCTCCTCGTCGCAATTGAGCCCGAGCGCGCCACCCGTGGCCTGCAGGCCGACCCCGTCGCCGCTCCTCCCCTGCTCTTTCCTTCTCCTTCCCTGCATCTCTTTCTTTCTCTCAGTTTTTCTCTCTGCCCCGCAGGAACCAGGAGCTTCACGCTATGGTTGATTCCCTCGCCGAGCTCCTCAAATCCGTTCCGCCGGAGTTCCTCGTCGCCGGGAATCGCCTCCCTGAACCTCGGACTGGCCGGATCCACCGCGCCCACGTGGACCTTGCCCCTTGTCCGGAACCGCCGCCGGCAGGCCTCATCTTGGCCGAGTGTGCCGCTGCTGCTGTTTCCGTTCGAACGAGCCTGCACCGCCGCGCGCCTGCATCCGCGACGGAGACAACGTCGATGGCTCCTGCTTCCCCTGCCGCGTCGCCCGCTGGATCCGCCGCCCTCCGCCGCTGCTCGGCCGCCATCCCCCTGCGACCTCTACTTCATGAACGAGCGGGAGAAACGCCTCCGTTGACCGCGCTCGTCCCTGCCTCGATCCAGTGGGATCGGCAGGGGCACGACCGATCCAGTACCCGAGTGGGCCGGCCTGCCAGCGCCCTACCGGCCTCCCCTCTCCACCAGCTGGGCCAAGGCCCATGGGTGAGGACACGCCCAACCTCTCCCCTGTTCCTGTTGGGCCAACAAGACTTGGCCCTGTTGGGGAACGTAGCAGAAATTCAAAATTTTCCTACATGTCACCAAGATCTATCTATGGAGAAACCAGCAACGAGGGGAAGGAGAGTGCATCTACATACCCTTGTAGATCGCTATGCGTAAGCGTTCAAGGGAACGGGTTGAAGGAGTCGTACTCGTCGTGATCCAAATCACCGGAGATCCTAGTGCCGAATGGACGGCACCTCCGCGTTCAACACACGTACAGCCCGGTGACGTCTCCCATGCCTTGATACACCAAGGAGAGAGGGAGGGGTTGAGGAAGACTCCATCCAGCAGCAGCACAACGGCGTGGTGGTGGTGGAGGAGCGTGGTACTCCAGCAGGGCTTCGCCAAGCACCGCAAGAGACGAGGAGGAGAGAGGTAGGGCTGCGCCAGGGAGAGATCAAATCGTGTGTCTTGGGCTGCCCAAAACCCCCACTATTTATAGGAGAAGGGGAGGAGGGTGCGCCCCCTCTAGGGTTCCCACCCCTAGGGGGCGGCAGCCCTAGATGGGATGGAGGGGGGCGGCCAAGAGGGGGAGAGGGGGGCGCGCCCTAGGATGGGCCTTAGGCCCATCTGCGCCTAGGGTTTCCCCCTTCTCCTCCTAGCTGCGCCTTGGGCCTTGTGGGAGGCGCACCAGCCCACCCAGGGGCTGGTCCCTTCCCACTCTTGGCCCATGCAAGCCTCCGGGGCTGGTGGCCCCACTTGGTGGACCCCCGGGACCCTCCCGGTGGTCCCGGTACGTTACCGATAAAACCCGAAACTTTTCCGGTGACCAAAACAGGACTTCCAATATATAAATCTTTACCTCCGGACCATTCCGGAACTCCTCGTGGCATCCGGGATCTCATCCGGGACTCCGAACAACATTCGGTAACCACATACAAACTTCCTTTATAACCCTAGCGTCATCGAACCTTAAGTGTGTAGACCCTATGGGTTCGGGAACCATGCAGACATGACCGAGACGTTCTCCGGTCAATAACCAACAGCGGGATCTGGATACCCATGTTGGTTCCCACATGTTCCACGATGATCTCATCGGATGAACCACGATGTCGAGGATTCGATCAATCCCGTATTCAATTCCCTTTGTCTAGCGGTATTGTACTTGCCCGAGATTTGATCGTCGGTATCCCGATACCTTGTTCAATCTCGTTACCGGCAAGTCTCTTTACTCGTTCCGTAACACATCATCCCGTGATCAACTCCTTGATCACATTGTGCACATTATGATGATGTCCTACTGAGTGGGCCCACAGATACCTCTCCGTCACACGGAGTGACAAATCCCAGTCTCGATTCGTGCCAACCCAACAGACACTTCCGGAGATACCTGCAGTGTACCTTTATAGCCACCCAGTTACGTTGTGACGTTTGGCACACCCAAAGTATTCCTACGGTATCCGGGAGTTGCACAATCTCATGGTCTAAGGAAATGATACTTGACATTAGAAAAGCTTTAGCATACGAACTACACGATCTTTGTGCTAGGCTTAGGATTGGGTCTTGTCCATCACATCATTCTCCTAATGATGTGATCCCGTTATCAACGACATCCAATGTCCATGGTCAGGAAACCGTAACCATCTATTGATCAATGAGCTAGTCAACTAGAGGCTTACTAGGGACATGGTGTTGTCTATGTATCCACACATGTATCTGAGTTTCCTATCAATACAATTATAGCATGGATAATAAACGATTATCATGAACAAGGAAATATAATAATAACCAATTTATTATTGCCTCTAGGGCATATTTCCAACAGTCTCCCACTTGCATTAGAGTCAATAATCCAGTTCACATCGATATGTGATTAACACTCAAGGTCACATCCCCATGTGACTAACACCCAAGAGTTCTGGGTTTGATCATGTTATGCTTGTGAGAGAGGTTTCAGTCAACGGGTCTGCGGCATTCAGATCCATATGTACTTCGCAAATCTCTAGGTCATATTATAAATGCTGCTTCCACGCTCCACTTGGAGCTATTCCAAATGGTTGCTCCACTATACGTATCCGGTTTGCTACTCAGAGTCATTCGGATAGGTGTTAGAGCTTGCATCGATGTAACCCTTTACACCAAACTCTTTATCACCTCCATAATCGAGAAACATGTCCTTATTACTCCAAGGACAATTTTGACCGCTATCTGGTGATCCACTCCTGGATCACCTTTGTACCCTCTTGCAAGACATGTGGCAAGGCACACATCAGGTGCGGTACTTAGCATGGCATACCGTATAGAGCCTATGACAAAAGCATAGGGGACGACCTTCGTCCTTCCTCTTTCTTCTGCCGTGGTCGAGCTTTAAGTCTTAACTTCATACCTTACAACTCAGGCAAGAACTCCTTCTTTGGCTGATCCATCTTGAACACCTTCAAGATCATGTCAAGGTATGTGCTCATTTGAAAGTACCATTAAGCATTTTGATCTATCCTTATAGATCTTGATGCTCAATGTTCAAGTAGCTTAATCCAGGCTTTCCATTGAAAAACACTTTCAAATAACCCTATATGCTTTCCAGAAATCCTACGTCATTTCTGATCAACAATATGTCAACAACATATATTCATCAGAAATTCTATAGTGATCCCACTCACTTCTTTGGAAATACAAGTTTCTCATAAACTTTGTATACACCCAAAATCTTTGATCATCTCATCAAAGCATACATTCCAACTCCGAGATGATTACTCCAGTCCTTAGAAGGATTGCTAGAGCTTTGCATACTTATTAGCATCTTTCAGGATTGACAAAACCTTCCGGTTGTATCACATACAACCTTTCCTCAAGAAAATCTTCGAGGAAACAATGTTTTGACATCCTATCTGCAAGATTTCATAAATAATGCAGTAATCGCTAATATAATTCCAACAGACTCTTAGCATCGCTACGAGTGAGAAAGTCTCATCATAGTCAACTCCTTGAACTTGTCGGAAAAAATCTTAACGACAAGTCGAGCTTTCTTAATGGTGATACTTACCATCACTGTCCGTCTTCCTTTTAAAATCCATCTGTACTCAATAGCCTTACGACCATCGAGCCGTTCTGCCAAAGTCTACACTTTATTTTCATACATGGATCCTCTCTCGGATTTTATGGCCTCGAGCCATTTATCAGAATCCGGTCCCACCATCGCTTCTCCATGGCTCGTAGGTTCATTGTTGTCTAGCAACATGGCTTCCAAGACAGGATTACGTACCACTCTGAAGTAGTACGCATCCTTGTCATCCCACGAGGTTTGATAGTGGCTTGATCTGAAGTTTCATGATCACTATCATAAGCTTCCACTTCAATTGGTGTAGGTGCCACAGGAACAACTTCCTGTGCCCTGCCACACACTAGTTGAAGAGACGGTTCAACAACCTTATCAAGTCTCCACCATCCTCCCACTCAATTCTTTCGAGAGAAACTTTTCCTCGAGAAAGGACCCGATTCTAGAAACAATCCCTTATTGCTTTCGGATCTGAGACAGGAGGTATACCCAACTGTTTTGGGTGTCCTATGAAGATGCATTTATCCACTTTGGGTTCGAGCTTATCAGCCTGAAACTTTTTTCACATAAGCGTCGCAGCCCCAAACTTTTAAGAAATGACAGCTTAGGTTTCTCTAAACCATAGTTCATACGGTGTCATCTCATCGGAATTACGTGGTGCCCTATTTAAAGTGAATGCGGTTGTCTCTAATGCCTAACCCATGAACTATCGTGGTAATTCGATAAGAGACATCATGGTATGCATCATATCCAATAGGGTGCAGTTATGATGTTCGGACACACCATCACACTATGGTGTTCCAGGCTGTATTAGTTGTGAAACAATTTCCACAATGTCTTAATTCTGTGCCAAACTCGTAATTCAGATATTCATCTCTATGATCATATCATAGATATTTTATCCTCTTGTCACGACGATCTTTCAACTTCACCCTGAAATTACTTGAACCTTTCAATAATTTAGACTTGTGATTCATCAAGTAAATATACTCAACATCTACTCAAATCATCTGTGAAGTAAGAACATAACGATATCCACTACATGCCTCAACACTCATTGGACTGCACACATCAAAATGTATTACTTCCAACAAGTTGCTTTCTAGTTCCATTTTACTGAAAACGAGGCTTTCAGTCATCTTGCCCATGTGGTATGATTTGCATGTCTCAAGTGATTCAAAATCAAGTGAGTCCAAACGGTCCATTTGCATGGAGTTTCTTCATGCATATACACCAATAGACATGGTTCGCATGTCTCAAACTTTTCAAAAACGAGTGAGCCCAAAGATCCATCAACATGGAGCTTCTTCATGCGTTTTATACCGATATGACTTACGTGGCAGTGCCACAAGTAGGTGGTACTATCATTACTATCTTATATCTTTTGGCATGAACATGTGTATCACTACGATCGAGATTCAATAAACCATTCATTTTAGGTGCAAGACCATTGAAGGTATTATTCAAATAAACAGAGTAACCATTATTCTCCTTAAATGAATAACCGTATTGCGATAGACATAATCCAATCATATCTATGCTCAACGCAAACACCAATCTTGATGGTAGAGGGAGCGTACGATATTTGATCAACCTTGGAAATACTTCCAACACATATCGTCATCTCACCTTTAGCTAGTCTCCGTTTATTCCGTAGCTTTTATTTCGAGTTACTAACACTTAGCAACCGAACCGGTATCTAATACCCTGGTGCTACTAGGAGTACTAGTAAAGTACACATTAACATAATGTATATCCAATATACTTCTATCGACAGCCTTCTCATCTACCAAGTATCTAGGGTAATTCTGCTCCAGTGGCTGTTCCCCTTATTACAGAAGCACTTAGTCTCGGGTTTGGGTTCAACCTTGGGTTTCTTCACTAGAGTAGCAGCTGATTTGTCGTTTCATGAAGTATCCCTTCTTGCCCTTGCCCTTCTTGAAACTAGTGGTTTCACTAACCATCAACAATTGATGCTCCTTCTTGATTTCTACTTTCGCGGTGTCAAACATCGCGAGTATTTCAAGGATCATCATATCTATCCCTGATATGTTATAGTTCATCATGAAGCTCTAGCAGCTTGGTGGCAATGACTTTGGAGAAACATCACTATCTCTGGAAGATCAACTCCCACTCGATTCGAGTTATTGTGGCACTCAGACAATCTGAGCACAAGCTCAACGATTGAGCTTTTCTCCCTTAGTTTGCAGGCTAAGAAAAATCGTTGGAGGTCTCATACTTCCTGACGTGGGCACGAGCCAGAAATCCCAATTTCAGCCCTCGAAACATCTCATATGTTCCGCGACATTTCGAAAAAAGTCTTTGGTGCCTCAACTCTAAACCGTTTAACTGAACTATCATGTAGTTATCTAAACGTGTATGTCCGATGTTCGTAACATCCATAAACGACGTTTGGGGTTCAGCACACTGAGCGGTGCATTAAGGACATAAGCTTTCTTCTGTCTGCATAATTGCTACTGTCAACTTTCAACTATATTTTCTCTAGGAACATATCTAAACAGTAGAACTGAAGCGCGAGCTACGACATAATTTGCGAAGACCTTTTGACTATGTTCAGGATAATTAAGTTTATCTTATGAACTCCCACTCAGATAGACATCCCTCTTAGTCATCTAAGTGATTACATGATCCGAGTCAACTAGGCCGTGTCCGATCATCACGTGAGACGGACTAGTCATCATCGGTGAACATCTTCATGTTGATCGTATCTACCATACGACTCATGCTCGACCTTTCGGTCTCTTGTGTTCCGAGGCCATATCTATACATGCTAGGATCGTCAAGTCAACCTAAGTGTTTGCATGTGTAAATCTGTCTTACACCCGTTGTATGTGAACGTTAGAATCTATCACACCCGATCATCACGTGGTGCTTCGAAACAACAAACTGTCGCAACAGTGCATAGTTAGGGGGAACACTTTCTTGAAATTATTAAGAGGGGTCATCTTATTTACTACCGTCGTTCTAAGTAAACAAGATGCAATAACATGATAAACATCACATGCAATCAAATAATAGTGACATGATATGGCCAATATCATATAGCTCCTTTGATCTCCATCTTGGGGCTCCATGATCATCTTGTCACCGGCATGTCACCATGATCTCCATCATCGTGTCTCCATGAAGTTGCTCGCCAACTATTACTTCTACTACTATGGCTACCGGTTAGCAATAAAGTAAAGTAATTACATGGCGTTGTTCAATGACACGCAGGTCATACAATTAACAAAGACAACTCCTATGGCTCCTGCCGGTTGTCACACTCATCGACATGCAAGTCGTGATTCCTATTACAAGAACATGATCAATCTCATACATCACATATATCATTCATCACATCCTTTTGGCCATATCACATCACATAGCATACCCTGCAAAAACAAGTTAGACGTCCTCTAATTGTTGTTTGCATGTTTTACGTGGCTGCTATGGGTTTCTAGTAAGAACGTTTCTTACCAACGCAAAGACCACAACGTGATATGCCAATTGCTATTTACCCTTCATAAGGACCCTTTTCATCGAATCTGATCCGACTAAAGTGGGAGAGACAGACACCCGCTAGCCACCTTATGCAACTAGTGCATGTCAGTCGGTGGAACCAGTCTCACGTAAGAGTACGTGTAAGGTCGGTCCGGGCCGCTTCATCCCACAATGCCGCCGAATCAAGATTGGACTAGTAACGATAAGCATATTGAACAAAATCAACGCCCACAACTACTTTGTGTTCTACTCGTGCATAGAAACTACGCATAGACCTAGCTCATGATGCCACTGTAGGGGAACGAAGCAGAAATTCAAAATTTTCCTACGTGTCACCAAGATCTATCTATGGAGAAACCAGCAACGAGGGGAAGGAGAGTGCATCTACATACCCTTGTAGATCGCTATGCGGAAGCGTTCAAGAGAACGGGTTGAAGGATTCGTACTCGTCGTGATCCAAATCACCGGAGATCCTAGTGCCGAACGGACGGCACCTCCGCGTTCAACACACGTACAGCCCGGTGACGTCTCCCATGCCTTGATCCAGCAAGGAGAGAGGGAGAGGTTGAGGAAGACTCCATCCAGCAGCAGCACAACGGCGTGGTGGTGGTGGAGGAGCGTGGTACTCCAGCAGGGCTTCGCCAAGCACCACAAGAGACGAGGAGGAGAGAGGTAGGGCTGCGCCAGGGAGAGATCAAATCGTGTGTCTTGGGCAGCCCAAAACCCCCACTATTTATAGGAGAAGGGGAGGAGGGTGCGCCCCCTCTAGGGTTCCCACCCCTAGGGGGCGGCAGCCCTAGATGGGATGGAGGGGGGGGGGCAAGAGGGGGAGAGGGGGGCGCGCCCTAGGGTGGGCCTTAGGCCCATCTGCGCCTAGGGTTTCCCCCTTCTCCTCCTAGCTGCGCCTTGGGCCTTGTGGGAGGTGCACCAGCCCACTCAGGGGATGGTCCCTTCCCACTCTTGGCCCATGCAAGCCTCCGGGGCTGGTGGCCCCACTTGGTGGACCCTCGGGACCCTCCCGGTGGTCCCGGTACGTTACCGATAAAACCCGAAACTTTTCCGGTGACCAAAACAGGACTTCCCATATATAAATCTTTACCTCCAGACCTTTCCGGAACTCCTCGTGACGTCCGGGATCTCATCTGGGACTCCGAACAACATTCGGTAACCACATACAAACTTCCTTTATAACCCTAGCGTCATCGAACCTTAAGTGTGTAGACCCTACGGGTTCGGGAACCATGCAGACATGACCGAGACGTTCTCCGGTCAATAACCAACAGCGGGATCTGGATACCCATGTTTGTTCCCACATGTTCCACGATGATCTGATCGGATGAACCACGATGTCGAGGATTCGATCAATCCCGTATTCAATTCCCTTTGTCTAGCGGTATTGTACTTGCTCGAGATTCGATCGTCGGTATCCCGATACCTTGTTCAATCTCGTTACCGGCAAGTCTCTTTACTCGTTCCGTAACACATCATCCCGTGATCAACTTCTTGATCACATTGTGCACATTATGATGATTTCCTACCGAGTGGGCCCAGAGATACCTCTCCGTCACACGGAGTGACAAATCCCAGTCTCGATTCGTGCCAACCCAACAGACACTTTCAGAGATACCTGTAGTGTACCTTTATAGCCACCCAGTTACGTTGTGATGTTTGGCACACCCAAAGTATTCCTACGGTATCCGGGAGTTGCACAATCTCATGGTCTAAGGAAATGATACTTGACATTAGAAAAGCTTTAGCATACGAACTACACGATCTTTGTGCTAGGCTTAGGATTGGGTCTTGTCCATCACATCATTCTCCTAATGATGTGATCCCGTTATCAACGACATCCAATGTCCATGGTCAGGAAACCGTAACCATCTATTGATCAACGAGCTAGTCAACTAGAGGCTTACTAGGGACATGGTGTTGTCTATGTATCCACACATGTATCTGAGTTTCCTATCAATACAATTATAGCATGGATAATAAACGATTATCATGAACAAGGAAATATAATAATAACCAATTTATTATTGCCTCTAGGGCATATTTCCAATAGGCCCAGTATTGTTTTTTTCCTGCTGCTGTGTTTTTTCTCTTTTATCCAGTAAAGACAGAATTGCAGAAAAGACCTTCAACTTCATGCATTTAATATCTCACAAACCGTGCATCGGATTAAAACAAACTTAATATGAAACTTGCTTAGTTTTTCATCTAGTTTAATAATATGCTGTTTTCATCCATGTTTAAAATATTTGAAATGCTGTTTTTTTAAATTTGCTCCTATGCCATGTTAAAGTACTTTAAGTCATAACTAAATAACCATAGCTCCGAATTTAATAAAATTTATATGTAAATGTGGTGGAAAATGCCTAGTTTAACATGGTGTACTTGTTTTGCATGTTTAATAACTATAAAATTGTGTTTAAGGCAGAACAGCACCAAACCTAATATATGCATATGGGGATTTATCGGAATTGTTGTTCTTCCGGCCTCATTTAAACTTGACTAGATAGGTAGTTTTACTTTGCTTCACCCTCTTGCCATGTTAATCAACATTTAATATTGTTGGGTACATAAACAAGATCGAACTAAATAAGTCATGTGGTGTTTCGTCAATATGCAACGGAGTTGCATGTTGAGCTCCACTTAAGTTGTAGGATTGTTTGTGCATTTTGCCATGCCATGCTTCATTAAACCGGACATGCATCATACTTGATTGTGGATCATGCCATGATTATGTGATGGTTGTTTACCATGATTGTTTGTTTCTTTCCGGTGTTGCTTCTTCGGGTTGGTTCCGATAACGTCGCGTTTGTGAGGACCTGTTCGACTACGTATGTATGTCTTCTTCATGGACTCGTTCTTCTTCCTTGCGGGATTTCAGGAAAGATGACCATACCCTCGAAATCACTTCTATCTTTGCTTGCTAGTTGCTCGCTCTATTGCTATGCCTATGTTGCGATACCTACCACTTGCTTATCATGCCTCCCATATTGTTGAGCCAAGCCTCTAACCCACCTTGTCCTAGCAAACTGTTGTTTGGCTATGTTACCGCTTTGCTCAGCCCCTCTTATAGCGTTGTTAGTTGCAGGTGAAGATTGGAGTTTGGTCCTTGTTGGAACATGGATATTTTGTTGGGATATCACAATATCTCTTATTTAATTAATGCATCTATACACTTGGTAAAGGGTGGAAGGCTCGGCCTTATGCCTGGTGTTTTGTTCCACTCTTGCCGCCCTAGTTTCCGTCATATCGGTGTTATGTTCCCGGATTTTGCGTTCCTTACACGGTTGGGTTATAATGGGAACCCCTTGACAGTTCGCCTTGAATAAAACTCCTCCAGCAATGCCCAACATTGGTTTTACCATTCGCCACCTAGCCTTTTCTTTCCCTTGGGTTCTACAGACTCAAGGGTCATCTTTATTTAAACCCCCCTGGGCCAGTGCTCCTCTGAGTGTTGGTCTGACCGAGTAGAGTACGGGGCCACCTCGGGGCAACTTGAGGGTTGGTTTTACTCGTAAGATGTCTCATCTGAGTGTGCCCTGAGAACGAGATATGTGCAGCTCCTATCAGGATTTGTCGGCACATTCGAGCGGTGTTGCTGGACTTGTTTTACCATTGTCGAGGATGTCTTGTAACCTGGATGCCGAGCCTGATCGGATTGTCTTGGGAGAAGGAATATCCTTCGTTGACCGTGAGAGCTTGTGATGGGCTAAGTTGGGACACCCCTGCAGGGATTTGAACTTCGAAAGTCGTGCCCGCGGTTATGGGCAGATGGGAATTTGTTAATGTCCGGTTGTAGAAAACCTGAAGTTTATCTTAATTAAAATGCATCAACCGCGTGTGTAACCGTGATGGTCTCTTCTCGGCGGAGTCCGGGAAGTGAACACGGTGTTGGAGTTATGTTTGGCGTAGGTTGTTCTAGGATCACTTGTTGATCATAGTTTCTCGACTGTGCTTTTGCCTTCTCTTCTCGCTCTCATTTGCGTATATGTTAGCCACCAAATATGCTAGTCGCTTGCTGCAGCTCCACCTCATACCTTTTACCCTTCCTATAAGCTTAAATAGTCTTGATCGCGAGGGTGTGAGATTGCTGAGTCCCCGTGACTCACAGATACTTCCAAAACCAGCTTGCAGGTGCCGTTGAACCCTGCAGATGACGCAACCAAGCTCAAGGAGGAGCTCGATGAAGATCTTGTCCTTTGTGTTGTTTCGTTCTAGTTGATCAGTCGTGGAGCCTAGTTGGGGTCAATCGGGGATCTGTGTAGCTTTTGGGGTAGTCTTCTTTTATTTTGGTTCCGTAGTCGGACCTTGACTGTATCTGGATGATGTAATGCTTTATTCATGTAATTGTGTGAAGTAGCGATTGTAAGCCAACTATGTATCTCTTTCCCTTATGTATTACATGGGTTGTGTGAAGATTACCTCACTTGCGACATTGCTTTGAATGCGGTTATGCCTCTAAGTCGTGCTTCGACACGTGGGAGTTATAGCTGCATCGAGGGCGTTATAAGTTGGTATCAGAGCCTTCCCTGACCTTAGGAGCCCCCTGCTTGATCGAATCGCTGGCGTTATTGAGTCTAGAAATGTTTTGAGTCATTTAGGAATTATATATATCGGAGAGTTAGGACTTCTTTTTACTCCCCGGTCCCTTTGTCGCTCTGGTGAGGCATCCTAACGTAGAGTTTTGACTCTTCGCTTCTCAAATTTCACTAAAAAAATTTAGGATCACGCGGGTATCTTGGAATCATTCCGATCGATTTGTGACGAGGACATTGTTCTTGGTGCCTCCTGTCATTTAGGGGTTGTGGCAGTATCCCGGGGAGTTGAGCTCCAAGGTGTTGTCGTCACAATTTTATCCTTGCAGTTCTGGAATACCTGAGTTTAGTTTCGCCGACATCGAAAATCTCTTTTATGCAGTTGTTGGTGAGATAACCTCGACGCCACCCAATACTAGGGCGGGAGTTCGGGAGTATTGCCATAACTCGTATAACGGATGCTTTTCGAAGGTTGAGGTAAACGATTTCCGAAGGTTTCTTGGTTATGTGTTGAAGGATGGATACAGCTGGATGTAGGATTTGTTAGTTTTGGGTGAGATATTATGCTTCCCCTGTATCCCCAACACCTGATTGCATAACCGGAAAGTTTCGGGAGTTTATAAGTGGGAATTCAAGTAGCTCTTAGGATATCTTTCCGACAGATGTTTGATATGAAATTGGGGTTCGACGTCTAGTGGTCCGCCTATTCACGGTTGGTTTTACAGTGGTCTCGTTGTGTCTTAAAGAGTCCTTGGCTGTGCCAACTCGGGGACGCTTCGTATGTCATGTGCACTGCCTTGTACATGATGGTGATGTATGATCGAGCCCGTGTAGGCCCCACCACGAAAACTTCGGACGAAATCTCTATCATATGTTTGTTCCGGCTTATTTTGCAAGCCAAACCCTTGTTTCGTTTTTGAGTTGTGGTATTCGAGTTGCTTCGAAGTCAAGAGTTGATTCCATACCTTTCCTAAGTAGTGTTCTCATATTTCTATGTGAATACTAATTCTTCTTGATCATCGAGATTGTCATGTCAATCCTTTTCAACCGGTGTGTCTCTCTTCAAGTGGATCCGATCACTTCAACATTAGCAAGATCAATTATCAGTTTTTCTCAACGGTGTTTGCTTCATTCGTTCCAAGTTGCCTTTATTTTCCCACCCACCCACCCCCTTTTCTTCAAGGACTCAGATTTCTTAATCAAGTATCCTTTTATTCATGAGAAGTTTCATCGTTCTCCCTGTCAATGTTCTTATCCGGTGATTCTCATGAAGATTTTAATGGAGCTACTAGTTTATCATTCTTCGTTCTCTTTTCTTCTTCGGTGGATTCAATTCAAGCCTTATGTGTTGATCAGTTACTATTTTCCTTGTTTCAAATGCTTTTCTTATGCCGGTGCACCTCATAATCATTCCCCACTTGCTATTCAATTGTTCCGGAGTGCTGAGGATATCTCGAAGATTCGTGTTTCCACCCTACATTCGCTCAAGCTCTTTCGAGGATGTTATCTCAGTCAAGCCATTTATTTCAATCGGCGCAATATTCCTTTTAAATCATTCTACGGTGTATCTTTTGGGTGGGCCCTAACCCACAGGTCTTTTTCCAGGATCTTACCTAACTCTTCTAATTCTTTTCGGAGTTACTCTCAAATTCTTTTCCAAGTTTGACGTAAGAATGAGTTACCATCAGTCAAATGCCTTTTCTCCAAGATCTTTCAAATTCTTTTCATCGTTGGCTCAACCTTTCCATTCTTCATTCCGGAGTGCCTCTACAATTCTTGGTGGTGTTTCTCGTCATAATTCTCAAATTTTGAAGACCGAAGAAGAGTTTTTCCTCCTTATCTTATTCGTTCTCTCAAAGATTCGTGATTCTAGTTTGAGGCCATCCTCTCATAATTGTTTTTGATTGTGGGAATTCTTGTCATCCATCCGGAGCATTTCATGAGTTGTTTTCTCTTTTCCTTCCTCCGGAGCCCTTCATTTCAGAAGACTTATTCATTCTCAGCCTTCAGCTCACTTTCTCCAAATCTTACCGGTGCATCATCCAAGTATTCTCTTCCCAGCTCGGGATCTCTTCATTTCACATGTATCTAAATTCTCTCAAACATCTTCGTTCAATTGTTAATTCTTCCCGGTGTTTATTTATCTTTTGTTCGTTCTTTTTCAATTCTTACGGTGGTTTGCTCAAAATTCTCTTCCATGGTTATCATATCAATTCTTTCGTTCTTTTCAATCCTACCGGTGTTTTGTTGAAGACCTTATCAAGTTACCGGTATCTCTCTTAATCCTTTTCAACGAGAATAAGTAGTATGCCAAATCTGTTTGCTCGTCATCAATTTAAATTGATGAAGGATAAGCATGACGTAATTCTTATTCTTGTTTCTTCCTAGTGATTAATTCCTTATTCCGGAGGTCCATCAAATTCCTGAATTCAATTGTTTCATCTTCTCTTTTTCCCGGACTTCCAAGTTCTCTCAATTATTTCACCATGGAGATTCATCTAAATCGGTACAAGGATTCACCTTGTGTTTTCAACTTGTCTTTCCTTCCGTTTGATCATTCTTTTGCTTTCCTACCAATCTATCCCTTAGGAGCATGCGCGTAGTACTTTCTTTCGATGACTAATAGATTTTTGCAATAAGTATGTGAGTTATTTATGACTAATGTTGAGTCCATGGATTATACGCACTCTCACCTTTCCGCCATTGCTAGCCTCTCTAGTACCGCGCAACTTTCGTCGGTACCATAAACCCACCACATATCCTTCCTCAAAACAACCACCATACCTACCTATTATGGCAATTCCATAGCCATTCTGAGATATATTACCATGCAACTTTCCACTGTTTCGTTTATTATGACATACATCATCATTGTCATATTGCTTTGCATTCATGTAGTTGACATCGTATTTGTGGCAAAGCCACCGTTCATCATTTTTTAAACATGTCTCTCTTGATTCATTGCACATCCCGGTACACCGCCGAAGGCATTCACATGGTCATATTTTTGTTCTAGTGTCGAGTTGTAATTCTTGAGTTGTAAGTAAATAGAAGTGTGATGATTTTCATTATTAGAGCATTGTCCCATGTAAGGAAATAAAAAAAATAAAAAGGGGAAATGCCAAAGAAAAGAGAAGGCCCAAAAAAAGAGAAAGAAAAAAATGAGAGAAAAAGAGAGAAGGGACAATGTTACCATCCTTTTTGTCACACTTGCGCTTCAAAGTAGCACCATGATCTTCATGATAGAGAGTCTCCTATATTATCACTTTCATCTACTGGTGGGAATTTTTCATTATAGAACTTGTCTTGTATATTCCAACGATGGGCTTCCTCAAACGCCCTAGGTCTTCATGAGCAAGCAAGTTGGATGCACACCCACTTAGTTTTCTTTTTGAGCTTTCATAAACTTATAGCTCTAGTGCATCCATTGCATGGCAATCCCTACTCACTCAAATTGATATCTATTGATGGGCATCTCCATAGCCTATCGATACGCCTAGTTGATGTGAGACTATCTCCTTCTTTATGTCTTCTTGTTGTAGGGTGGAACCCTAAGTGGAGATCTTTCACGAATTGGAGGGGGATCCCCAAGAATAAGATGAACACAAGAGGGAAAACAAGAGGAACACTCAAGAACAAGTCCAATCACACATCCACTAGACCAACAAACACACAAGATCCACAAGGTACATGAACAATCAAAGGGAAACAAGATACATGGTAGAGTTCATCCCAAATCCTGTGAAGGAGATGAGGGCTTGATGATCTAGATAGATCCTTCCCTAGATGGGGGCTTTATCCACTAGGGATATTCTCCAATGGAGGTCTTGAACTCCAAGGGAGTCTTCTCTCTCTCAAGAGGAATCCCGCAAGGGGAGGTACATGAGCTAAGCTCTAATATCTAGGTCTATTCTTAGCTCCCTTCTAAATGGAGGAGGAAGAGGAGTATATATAGGTCCAAGGGATGAAGGGGTAAGTAGGGGCAAAATGGGGATTACATGGGCAAAGCCCGCAGCAACACTCAGGGGGCCCCGTGTGCACGGGGTTAGTGGAGCCCGTGCGCATGGGGTATCCAGAGACGTGACGCACGAGCCCGTGCGCACGGGGTCCGTGGGGCCCGTGGACATGGGGGGTCCCGTGCGCACGGTACACTCTCGTGCGCACGGGGGCTTCAGGATCGCCAGCCCGGGAGGCCCTTGGGCACGGGGTCGGAGGGGCCCGTGCGCACGGGGTCGCCTGGGAGCTGCTGCCTTCTTCTTGGCGCTTCCTTCTCCGCTTCCAGGCTTCCCTCTTGGATGGTGTAGATGTTCTCTTCTTCTTGGACTCCTCCTCGATGAATGTGTAGCTCCGCTCACACCTATGTATGCACACGAGAGAGGGGGCAAGTAGTATACCATCCTCGAAAGGTACAAGTGGACACATGTAAAGGAGATGATTCACCTGTGTATGCATGAAGTTGATGTGGCACGTGTCACTTGCCAAATGGACTCTTGACATGGTGATGTCCATAGGATGCTCCGCATCATCCCCTCCCCCTTGGGAAAGATCCGACCTCGGATCTAAATCCAAATCACCATGGGAAAGAGACAATGTTGCCGTATAGAATTTGACGATCACCAAGCATTCATCATCTTGTAGCTTGAAATGGGCACTCTCCAATGTCGCACCATCTTGTAATTCCTTTAAAAGGAGCAAAGATAACAAGCACTTGGAAAAACAAATGTGGTTGGCATTAAAGCAAAACCGAGCATTCAAGAGGTGAGTCACCAAAACAAGTGTTGTCATCAAGCATAACATATGGTTTGACAAAGAAGTGTGGCATGGCATTTAAGCATAATAGTTTAGCACAATCAAGGACATCATGGAAACAAGCATGTAGGTGTGAGGTAGCGATGCAAATATGTGTGTCAAGAGAATAAGCATCTACCTCAAACTCATAGAAAGCATGCATAAGGCGCTCCACAAATGGTCTATGGTATGCATATGAAGCATTCACAACACCAAATATAATGATATGTCTAAACACATGGGGCAAGTGCAAGACAATCCAAGCATAATGTGCATGGGGTGTAGTGAATATAGAGTGGCACTCAACACAATAGAAAGAGCAATTGTTCATCATCTGCGAGGCAATCATAGTGATCAAGTAGTGCAAGCTAGTAGTGCGAAGATGCAACATACTAGAAGGAATTCATGGCAAGCATGTCATGTGAACAAATAGTGGGCATGAATAATTCACATGAAATATCACAAGCATGAAAGAAAGATATGAGGAGGGTATCATCATTGTATTGGCAAGAAGTCCTAGGTAAATAGCAATGGAACATCATGACTCTCCCCACACAAGAATCAACAATAGCATGAGGCACATGATAAACATGGAAATAGTAACAAGGATCAATCATGGGTAGATGCAAGCAAGGATCACAATTGCATGGCAAAATCATGTAAAGAGGCATAGCATGCAAAGTGAACAAGATACAATGGGCATAAAGTGACAAGTGATATATAGCCCATAGCCTTGTGAGAGCCAAGTAGAAGAGATGCGCGTAGTCGTTGCGTGAAGGGAATGGTAGGAAGGACAATCCACGGGATCCCAAATCGTCGTTGCTCTCAAGAGCTCGTTTCGTCAACTCTTGGGATCGAGAGGTTGACGAGTATACATGAGTACCTACACACACAAAAAACAAAGGGAAAATTGTGTGTGCGTGGTAGATGTACACATCTCCATCATGATGCGCACGTGCTTGTGTTGGTTAACACAAAATATCCAATGCTCAAATAAATGAGCTGCATGATATAGAAACATGTCATCCATCATGAGAGGTTTGTTCTTATGTATAGCATAATGGATACTCAAGTTGTGTAATGCATCATGGGAAATATCTAGAGCATTGTTATGCGTGGAATGCATATGATGCAAGCAATGATGAGGATCATGCAAAATATGGAATGCATCAAAATCTCCTAAAATGTATGAGGAAACTATGGGGGTCTCCTCATGAGCAATATTGGAAACATCATATGGAGAAAATGGACGACATCCAAAATAATGTAATGCATATCCGAAGCTAGGTGGTCATGGCATGGCATATGAGATAAATGATGCAAAGGAAGCATATCAATATCATCACAAGAAAAATAAATGCCAATAACCATGGGCTTGTCATCTATGCCATAGGTGCAAATTGGGTTTATTTTAATGGCATATGCATAGTCACTATGATGAGATTGCAAATATGACATATGATTGATCTCATGCATAGCATATGACAAGTCAAGTGGATTGTCAAACATGATGTGACCTAGAGAATTGTCACAAGAAATCCTATGTAACATGGCATCACAACTAAGAGACTCCACATGGCAATCATCACACTCATCATAAATGGGTAAATCATTGCATGGGGAAATCATACTAGCATGAAGCATGTCAATAGGGGGATCAACATCATGAAAGCAATCAATGTCAAGAATGTCCACTAGTGGGACTAGAGCATCACCGTCACCTATGTTACCGTTTTCATTCCACTCAAATGGTGTAGGTGAGGTGGGAAAGACCAAATGGTGGTCATCTTCATCTTGATGGAACCATGTGGGGGTGCATCATCATTCCACCATGCATCATCTTGTCCATCCATAGGAAGGACGAAGTCGTCGAGGATCGGCGCATCATCATAAATGGGACCTAGCACCAAATGAGAAGACACAATAGAGGTAGAGGTCAAGTCGTTAGTGTTGAAAGTGGCCTCCCATGACCTATAAACTATCTCACTCTCTCTATGTGGTGGTTCACTCACTCCCTCAAGGTAGGTGCACTCAAACTGACATATGGTGGAGTCACTCATCTCACTCACGTGGTGGGGGTTGTGGCTCTCCTCACATGGGAGTTGTGGCAACTCGTCATATATGGGGCTAGTGGTGAAGTCACACTCACTCTCAATATGGTGGCACAAGGCACTCAAGTCATCATATGTCGCCGTTGTCGAAGGGAAAATCCCATGCTCAACCATCTCCCTTGAGGGGCTTCCGAAGATGGAAGTATCGCCCTCGTTCGTAGGTGATCGCCTTGGACTTGATGATGTCGAAGTAGGCGTACTCCTGGGAAGTAGGCAAAGATGTCATACGTCCAAAGGCGAAGATGCCTTGACGTCAGTTGGCGAAGATGCGAAAGTTGTTGTCGAAGCCGCAACCTTGGGGTCGATGGTGCTGTTCTATAGAGCCCGTGCGCACGGGGGTGCAGGAGGCCGTGGGCACGGGGGTCCAAGGCCCGTGTGCACGGGGGTAGCAGAGAAGCCTACTCTTGTCCCGAAGGTCGCTCTTCATGGTCTTGTCCATGTTCTTGGTGGTCGCCTCGAAGATGATGACGGTGCCGCGTGGTACTTGCATCGCATGGCCGTAACGAAGACTTGCGACGTGAGCGTCTCCGCCTTGAAGACGACGAAGAGGAAGAAGACCTGTAGTTGGCCCACACGTGTCGGATGTCATCCAATTGTGCGTCCAACTTGGTGTCGATGTAGTCCCTTGCCCGTACTTCGCGTTGTTGAATGTCGACGATGAGTCGCTCAATGCCTCGCATTGCTCGTTGTAGTCTGAAGATGGGCATTTTGGTGATGTAGTTGTTAGCGTCGTCGTTGTCGTGGAAGAACGGAGATGAAATGCCTTGCCTATCAATCACAAGACTCGAGCAAAGGTGAGTAGGAAATGAGATAAACAATACCAAGCTACCTTTTCCCGAAGTTGAGGATGTATCTTGTATCACTCAATGTGAAATGAAAGAATAGTGGAATTGGTACTGGACTTGTTCACTCACACCTACAAAGTAAAGCTTATGGTCGAGCTCGGTGAGGATAGTGGCACAAAAATTTGATGCAAATTGTTAGAAAGAGTCAATAATGTTGGAAAAGATTCACAAATTCGCAAGTGAAACCAGTAGACCAATAGCAATGGGAGGTACACGGAAACACACACACAAATAGATAAACGGGGTCGTGCAACCAAGGAATGAGCACAAAATTTGGAATCCACGGAAAATGCTCGTGTTGCACAACTCAAGAGAGACGCTAACACGATAGGCGGATACGACACTTGTGCACAACCTATAAGATGCAAAATGTATGAGCTTGCTACCTCTTGAGCACTGCGTTGGATTTCCCCGAAGAGGAAGGGATGATGCAGCAAAGTAGCGTAAGTATTTCCCTCAGTTTTTGAGAACCAAGGTATCAATCCAGTAGGAGGCTACGCACGAGTCCCTCGTACCTACGCAAAAACAATAGCTCAACGCAACCAACGCGCTAAGGGGTTGTCAATGCCTTCACGGTCACTTACGAAAGTGAGATCTGATAGAGATGATAAATAATATTTTTGGTATTTTTGGTATAGAGATGCAAAGTGAAAAGTAAAAGGCAAAGTAAAAAAGCAAAACAATAATAAAGTGATGGAGATTGATATGATGAGAAAGAGACCCCGGGGCCATAGATTTCACTAGTGGCTTCTCTCAAGAGCATAAGTATTCTACGGTGGGTGAACAAATTACTGTTGAGCAATTGATAGAACTGAGCATAGTTATGAGAATATCTAGGTATGATCATGTATATAGGCATCATGTCCGAGACAAGTAGACCGACTCCTGCCTGCATCTACTACTATTACTCCACTCATCGACCGCTATCCAGCATGCATCTAGAGCATTAAGTTAAAAACAGAGTAACGCCTTAAGCAAGATGACATGATGTAGAGGGATAGTTTCATGCAATATGATAAAAAACCCCATCTTGTTATCCTCGATGGAAACGATACAATACATGCCTTGCTGCCCCTTCTGTCACTGGGAAAGGACACCGCAAGATCGAACCCAAAGCTAAGAACTTCTCCCATGGCAAGAAAAACCAATCTAGTAGGCCAAACCAAACTGATATTTTGAAGAGACTTGCAAAGATAACCAATCATACATAAAAGAATTCAGAGAAGATTCAAATATTATTCATAGATAGACTTGATCATAAAACCACAATTCATCGGTCTCAACAAACACACCGCAAAAAGAAGATTACATCGAATAGATCTCCACAAGAGAGGGGGAGAACATTGTATTGAGATCCAAAAAGAGAGAAGAGGCCATCTAGCTACTAACTATGGACCCGTAGGTCTGAAGTAAACTACTCACACTTCATCGGAGGGGCTTGGATGATGATGTAGAAGCCCTCTGTGATCCATGCCCCCTCCGGTGGAGCTCCGAAACAGGCCCCAAGATGGGATCTCATGGATACAAAAAGTTGTGGTGGTGGAATTAGGTTTTTGGCTCCGTCCCCGATCGTTTGGGGGTACGTAGGTATATATAGGAGGAAGAAGTACGTCGGTGGAGCTTCGAGGGGCCCACGAGGCAGGGGTGCGCGCCCTGGGGGGGCGCCCTCCACCCTCGTGACTGCCTCGTGGCTTTCTTGACGGAGGGTCCAAGTCTCCTGGATCTTATCTGATGAGAAAATCATGTTTCCGAAGGTTTCATTCCGTTTGGACTCTGTTTGATATTATGTTTCTCCGAAACACTGAAATAGGCAAAAAACAACAATTATGGGCTGGGCCTCCGGTTAATAGGTTAGTCCCCAAAATAATATAAAAGTGGAAAATAAAGCCCAATATAGTCCAAAACAGTAGATAATATAGCATGGAGCAATCAAAAATTATAGATACGTTGGAGACGTATCAAGCATCCCCAAGCTTAATTCATGTTCGTCCTCGAGTAGGTAAATGATAAAAAAAGAATTTTTGATGCGGAGTGCTACTTGGCATAATTTTAATGTAATTCTTCTTAATTGTGGTATGAATATTCAGATCCAAAAGATTCAAGACAAAATTTCATATTGACATAAAAATGATAATACTTCAAGCATACTAACTAAGCAATTATGTCTTCTCAAAATAACATGGCCAAAGAAAGTTCATCCCTACAAAATTATATAGTTTAGTCATGTTTCATTTTTGTCACACAAGAATGCTCTCATCATGCACAACCCCGATGACAAGCTAATCAATTGTTTCATACTTTAGTAATCTCAAACCTATAAACTTTCACGCAATATATGAGCGCGAGCCATGGACATAGCACTATGGGTGGAATAGAATATAATGAGGGGGGTTATGTGGAGAAGACAAAAAAGGAGAAAGTCTCACATCAACGAGGCTAATCAATGGGCTATGGAGATGCCCACCGATTGATGTTAATGCAAGGAGTAGGGATTGCCATGCAACGGATGCACTAGAGCTATAAATGTATGAAAGCTCAACAAAAGAAACTAGTTGGTGTGCATCCAACTTGCTTGCTCACGAAGACCTAGGGCACTTGAGGAGGCCCATTGTTGGAATATACAAGCCAAGTTCTACAATGAAAAATTCCCACTAGTATATGAAAGTGATAACATGAGAGACTCTCTACTATGAAGATCATGGTGCTACTTTGAAGCACAAGTGTGGTAAAAGGATAGTAACATTGTCGCTTCTCTCTTTTTCTCTTATTTTTTGGGGCCTTTTCTTTTTTATGGCCTTTCTCTTTTTTTTGGGCCTTCTCTTTTTTATGGCCTTTTTTATTTCTCACTTGGGAGAATGCTCTAATAATGATGATCATCACACTTCTATTTATTTACAACTCAATGATTACAACTCGATACTAGAACAAAGATGACTCTATATGAATGCCTCCGGCGGTGTACCGGGATATGCAATGAACCAAGAGTGACATGTATGAAAGAATTATGAACGGTGGCTTTGCCACAAATACTATGTCAACTACATGATCATGCTAAGCAATATGACAATGATGAATGTGTCATGATGAATGGAATGATGGAAAGTTGCATGGCAATATATCTCGGAATGGCTATGGAAATGCCATAATAGGTAGGTATGGTGGCTGTTTTGAGGAAGATATAAGGAGGTTTATGTGTGAAAGAGCGTATCATATCACGGGGTTTGGATGCACCGGCGAAGTTTGCGCCAACTCTCAATGTGAGAAAGGGCAATGCACGGTACCGAAGATGCTAGCGAGGATGGAAGGGTGAGAGTGCGTATAATCCATGGACTCAACATTAGTCATAAAGAACTCACATACTTATTGCAAAAATCTACAAGTCATCAAAAACCTCGGCACTACGCGCATGCTCCTAGGGGGGAGGGTAGATTGGTAGGAAAAGGCCATCGCTCGTCCCCGATCGCCACTCATAAGGAGGACAATCAAATAACACCTCGTGTTTCAAATTTGTTGCATAACGTTTACCATACGTGCATGCTACGGGACTTGCAAACTTCAACACAAGTATTTCTCAATTTCACAACTACTCAACTAGCATGACTTTGATATTATTACCTCCATATCTCAAAACAACCATCAAGCATCAAACTTTTCTTAGTATTCAACACACTCATAAGAAAGTTTTATTATTAATCTTGCATACCAAGCATATTAGGATTTTAAGCAAATTACCATGCTAATAAGACTCTCAAAATAATCTAAGTGAAGCATGAGAGATCAATAGTTTCTATAAAACAAATCCACCACCGTGCTCTAAAAGATATAAGTGAAGCACTGGAGCAAAACTATAAAGCTCAAAACATATAAGTGAAGCACATAGAGCAAAACTATAAATCTCAAAAGATATAAGTGAAGTATATAGAGTATTCTATCAAATTCCAAATCATGTATGGCTCTCTCAAAAGGTGTGTACAGCAAGGATGATTGTGGTAAACTAATAAGCAAAGACTCAAATAATACAAGACGATCCAAGCAAAAAACATATCATGTGGTGAATAAAAATATAGCTCCAAGTAAAGTTACCAATAGAAGTAGACGAAAGAGGGGATGCCTTCCGGGGCATTCCCAAGATTTGGCTTTTAGGTGTCCTTAGATTATCTTGGGGGTGCCATGGGCATCCCCAAGCTTAGGCTCTTGCCACTCCTTGTTCCATAATCCATCAAATCTTTACCCAAAACTTGAAAACTTCACAACACAAAACTTAAAGTAGAAAATCTCGTGAGCTCCGTTAGCAAAAGAAAACAAAAGACCACTTCAAGGTACTGTAATGAACTCATTCTTTATTTATATTGGTGTTAAACCTACTGTATTCCAACTTTTCTAGGTATTATAAACTATTTTACTAGCCATAGATTCATCAAAATAAGCAAACAACACACGAAAAACAGAATCTGTGAAAAACAGAACAGTCTGTAGTAATTTGTAGCTAGCGCAAGATCTGCAACCCCAAAAATTCTGAAATAAATTGCTGGACGTGAGGAATTTATCTATTAATCATATGAACAGAGAATTAACTAAATAGAAGTTTCCAAGTAAAAATGACAGCAGTTCTCGTGAGCACTAAAGTTTCTGTTTTTTAAAGCAAGTTCAACAAGACTTTCCCCAAGTCTTCCCAACGGTTCTACTTGGCACAAACACTAATTAAACACAAAAAACACAACCAAAACAGAGGCTAAATAAATTATTTATTACTAAACAGGAGCAAAAAGCAAGGAATAAAAATAAAATTGGGTTGCCTCCCAACAAGCGCTATCGTTTAACACCCCTAGCTAGGCATAACAAGCAAGAATAGATCTAGGTATTGCCATCTTTGGTAGGCAATCCATGTTGGGGAACGTAGTAATTTCAAAATATCCTACGCACACGCAAGATCATGGTGATGCATAGCAACAAGAGGGGAGAGTGTTGTCTACGTACCCTCGTAGACCGAAAGCGGAAGCGTTATGACAACGCGGTTGATGTAGTCATACGTCTTCACGGCCCGACCGATCAAGCACCGAAACTACGGCACCTCCGAGTTCTAGCACACGTTCAGCTCGATGACGATCCCTGGACTTCGATCCAGCAGAATTTCAGGGAAGAGTTCCGTCAGCACGACGGTGTGATGACGATCTTGATGTTCTACCGTCGCAGGGCTTCGCCTAAGCACCACTACAATATTATCGAGGATTATGGTGGAGGGGGGCACCGCACACGGCTAAGAGATCAATGATCAATTGTTGTGTCCATGGGGTGCCCCTGCCCCCGTATATAAAGGAGCAAGGGGGGAGGCGGTCGGCCTAGGAGGAGGGCGCACCAAGGGGGGAGTCCTACTCCCACCGGGAGTAGGACTCCTCCTTTCCTTGTTGGAGTAGGAGAGAAGGAAAGAGGAGGAGAGGAAGAAGGAAAAGGGGCCGCACCCCTTGTCCAATTCGGACCAGAGGGGGGGTCGCGCGCCTCCTTCCTTTTGGCCTCTCTCCTCTCTTCCCGTATGGCCCAATAAGGCCCATATACTCCCCGGTGAATTCCCGTAACTCTCCGGTACTCCGATAAATACCCGAATCACTCGGAACCTTTCCGATGTCCGAATATAGTCGTCCAATATATCGATATTTACGTCTCAACCATTTCGAGACTCCTCGTCATGTCCCCGATCTCATCCGGGACTCCGAACTCCTTCGGTACATCAAAACTCATAAACTCATAATATAACTGTCATCGAAACTTTAAGCGTGCGGACCCTACGGGTTCGAGAACAATGTAGACATGACCGAGACACGTCTCTAGTCAATAACAAATAGCGGAACCTGGATGCTCATATTGGCTCCCACATATTCTACAAAGATCTTTATCGGTCAAACCGCATAACAACATACGTTGTTCCCTTTGTCATCGATATGTTACTTGCCCGAGATTCGATCGTCGGTATCTCAATACCTAGTTCAATCTTGTTACCGGCAAGTCTCTTTACTCGTTACATAATACATCATCCCACAACTAACTCATTAGTTGCAATGCTTGCAAGGCTTAAGTGATGTGCATTACCGAGAGGGCCCAGAGATACCTCTCCAACAATCGAAGTGACAAATCCTAATCTCGAAATACGCCAACCCAACAAGTACCTTCGGAGACACCTGTAGAGCACCTTTATAATCACCTAGTTATGTTGTGACGTTTGGTAGCACACAAAGTGTTCCTTCGGTAAACGGGAGTTGCATAATCTCATAGTCATAGGAACATGTATAAGTCATGAAGAAAGCAATAGCAACAAACTAAACGATCAGGTGCTATGCTAAAGGAATGAGTCAAGTCAATCACATCATTCTCTAATGATGTGACCCCGTTAATCAAATGACAACTCATGTCTATGGCTAGGAAACTTAACCATCTTTGATTCAACGAGCTAGTCAAGTAGAGGCATACTAGTGACACTCTGTTTGTCTATGTATTCACACATGTATTATGTTTCCGGTTAATACCATTCTAGCATGAATAATAAACATTTATCATGAGATAAGGAAATAAATAATAACTTTATTATTGCCTCTAGGGCATATTTCCTTCAGTCTCCCACTTGCACTAGAGTCAATAATCTAGTTTACATCGTCATGTGATTTAACATCAATAGTTCACATCACCATGTGATTAACACCCATAGTTCACATCGTCATGTGACCAACACCCAAAGGGTTTACTAGATTCAATAATCTACTTCACATCGCTATGTGATTAACGCCCAAAGAGTACTAAGGTGTGATCATGTTTTGCTTGTGAGAGAAGTTTAGTCAACGGGTCTGGGTCTGCCACATTCAGATCCGTAAGTATTTTGCAAATTTCTATGTCAACAATGCTCTGCACTAAGCTACTCTAGCTAATTGCTCCCACTTTCAATATGTATCCAGATTGAGACTTGAGTCATCTGGATCAGTGTCAAAACTTGCATCGACGTAACCCTTTACAACGAACCTTTTGTCACCTCCATAATCGAGAAACATATCCTTATTCCACTAAGGATAATTTTGACCAATGTCCAGTGATCTACTCCTAGATCACTATTGTACTCCCTTGCCAAACTCAGGGCAGGGTATACAATAGGTCTGGTACACAGCATGGCATACTTTATAGAACCTATGGCTGAGGCATAGGGAATGACTTTCATTCTCTCTCTATCTTCTGCCGTGGTCGGTTTTGAGTCTTACTCAACTTCACACCTTGTAACACAGGCAAGAACTCCTTCTTTGACTGTTCCATTTTGAACTACTTCAAAATCTTGTCAAGGTATGTACTCATTGAAAAACTTATCAAGCGTCTTGATCTATCTCTATAGATCTTGATGCTCAATATGTAAGCAGCTTCACCGAGGTCTTTCTTTGAAAAACTCCTTTCAAACATTCCTTTATGCTTTGCAGAATAAATCTACATTATCTCCGATCAACAATATGTCATACATATACTTATCAGAAATGTTGTAGTGCTCCCACTCACTTTCTTGTAAATACAGGCTTCACCGCAAGTCTATATAAAACTATATGCTTTGATCAACTTATCAAAGCGTATATTCCAACTCCGAGATGCTTGCACCAGTCCATAGATGGATCGCTGGAGCTTGCATATTTTGTTAGTACCTTTAGGATTGACAAACACTTCTGGTTGCATCATATCAACTCTTCTTTCAATAAATCCATTAAGGAATGTAGTTTTGTTTATCCCGCTTGCCAGATTTCATAAAATGCGGCAATTGCTAACATGATTCGGACAGACTTAAGCATAGATACGAGTGAGAAACTCTCATCGTAGTCAACACCTTGAACTTGTCGAAAACCTTTTGTGACAATTCTAGCTTCGTAGATAGTAACACTACTATCAGCGTCCGTCTTCCTCTTGAAGATCCATTTAATCTCAATGGCTCGCCGATCATCGGGCAAGTCAATCAAAGTCCATACTTTGTTCTCATACATGGATCTCATCTCAGATTTCATGGCCTCAAGCCATTTTGCGGAATCTGGGCTCACCATCGCTTCCTCATAGTTCGTAGGTTCGTCATGGTCAAGTAACATGACCTCCAGAACAGGATTATCGTACCACTCTGGTGCGGATCTCACTCTGGTTTACCTACGAGGTTCGGTAGTAACTTGATCTGAAGTTACATGATCATCATCATTAGCTTCCTCACTAATTGGTGTAGTAGTCACAGGAACAGATTTCTGTGATGAACTACTTTCCAATAAGGGAGCATGTACAGTTTCCTCATCAAGTTATACTTTCCTCCCACTCACTTCTTTCGAGAGAAACTCCTTCTCTAGAAATGATCCATTCTCAGCAATGAATATCTTGCCTTCGGATCTGTGATAGAAGGTGTACCCAACATTTTCTTTTGGGTATCCTATGAAGACGCACTTCTCCGATTTGGGTTTGAGCTTATCAGGTTGAAACTTTTTCACATAAGCATTGCAACCTCAAACTTTAAGAAACGACAGCTTAGGTTTCTTGCCAAACCATAGTTCATACGGTGTCGTCTCAACGGATTTAGATGGTGCCCTATTTAACGTGAATGTAGCTGTCTCTAATGCATAACCTCAATATGATAGTGGTATCGGTAAGAGACATCATAGATCGCACCATATCTAATAAAGCACGGTTACGACGTTTGGACACACCATTACACTGTGGTGTTCCAGGTGGCGTGAGTAGTGAAACTATTTCACATTGTTTTAACCGAAGGCCAAACTCGTAACTCAAATATTTTACTTCTTGCGATCATATCGTAGAAACTTTTATTTTGTTACGATGATTCTCCACTTCACTTATGAAATTCTTTGAACTTTTCAAATATTTCAGACTTGTGTTTCATCAAGTAGATATACCATATCTGCTCAAATCATCTGTGAAGGTCAGAAAATAACGATACCCGCCGCGAGCCTCAACATTCATCGGACTGCATACATCAGTATGTATTATTTCCTACAAATCTGTTGCTCGCTCCATTGTTCCGGAGAACGGAGTCTTAGTCATCTTGCCCATGAGGCATGGTTCGCAAGCATCAACTGATCCATAATCAAGTGATTCCAAAAGCCCATCAACATGGATTTTCTTCATGCGCTTTACACCAATATGACCTAAACGGCAGTGCCACAAATAAGTTGCACTATCATTATTAACTTTGCATCTTTTGGCTTCAATATTATGAAAATGTGTATCACCACAATCGAGATCCAACAAACCATTTTCATTGGGTGTATGACCATAGAAGGTTTTATTCATGTAAATAGAACAACAATTATTCTCTAACTTACATGAACAACCGTATTGCAATAAACATTATCCAATCATATTTATGCTCAACGCAGACACCAAATAACATTTATTTAGGTTCAACACTAATCCCGAAAGTATAGGGAGTGTGCGATGATGATCATATCAATCTTGGAACCACTTCCAACACACATCGTCACTTCACCCTTAACTAGTCTCTGTTTATTTTGCAACTCCCGTTTTGAGTTACTACTCTTAGCAACTGAACCAGTATCAAATACCGAGGGGTTGCTACGAACACTAGTAAAATACACATCAATAATCTGTATATCAAATATACCTTTGTTCACTTTGCCATCCTTCTTATCCGCCAAATACTTGGGGCAGTTCCGCTTCCAGTGACCAGTCCCTTTGCAGAAGAAGCACTTAGTCTCAGGCTTAGGTCCAGACTTGGGTTTCTTCACTTGAGCAGCAACTTGTTTGCCATTCTTCTTGAAGTTCCCCTTCTTCCCTTTGCCCTTTCTCTTGAAACTAGTGGTCTTGTTAATCATGAACACTTGATGCTCTTTCTTGATTTCTACCTTCATCGATTCATCATCACGAAGAGCTTGGGAATCGTTTTCGTTATCCCTTGCATATTATAGTTCATCACGAAGTTCTACTAACTTGGTGATGGTGACTAGAGAATTCTGTCAATCACTATTTTATCTGGAAGATTAACTCCCACTTGATTCAAGTGATTGTAGTACCCAGACAATCTGAGCACATGCTCACTGCTTGAGCTATTCTCCTCCATCTTTTAGCTATAGAACTTGTTGGAGACTTCATATCTCTCAACTCGGGTATTTGCTTGAAATATTAACTTCAACTGCTGGAACATCCATATGATCCATGACGTTCAAAACATCTTTGAAGTCCCGATTCTAAGCTGTTAAGCATGATGCACTAAACTATCAAGTAGTCATCATATTGAGCTAGCCAAACGTTCATGACGTCTGCATCTGCTCCTGCAATAGGTATGTCACCTAGCGGTGCATTAAGGACATAATTCTTCTGTGCAGCAATGAGGATAAACCTTAGATCACGGATCCAATCCGCATCATTGCTACTAACATCTTTCAACTTAGTTTTCTCTAGGAACATATGAAAAATAAAACATGGGAGCTAAACGCGAGCTATTGATCTACAACATAGATATGCTAATACTACCAGGACTAAGTTCATGATAAATTTAAGTTCAATTAATCATATTACTTAAGAACTCCCACTTAGAAAGACATCCCTCTAATCTTCTAAGTGATCACGTGATCCAAATCAACTAAACCATGTCCGATCATCACGTGAGATGGAGTAGTTTCAATGGTGAACATCACTATGTTGATCATATCTACTATATGATTCACGCTCGACCTTTCGGTCTCCGTGTTCCGAGGCCATATCTGTTATATGCTAGGCTCGTCAAGTTTAACCTAAGTATTCCGCGTGTGCAACTGTTTTGCAACCGTTGTATTTGAACGTAGAGCCTATCACACCTGATCATCATGTGGTGTCTCAGCACGAAGAACTTTCACAACGGTGCATACTCAGGGAGAACACTTATACTTTGATAATTTAGTGAGGGATCATCTTATAATGCTACCGTCAATCAAAGCAAGATAAGATGCATAAAAGATAAACATCACATGCAATCAATATAAGTGATATGATATGGCCATCATCATCTTGTACTTGTGATCTCCATCTCCGAAGTACCGTCATGATCACCATCGTCACCGGCGCGACACCTTGATCTCCATCGTAGCATCGTTGTCGTCTCGCCAATCTTATACTTCCACGACTATCGCTACCGCTTAGTGATAAAGTAAAGCATTACAATGCGATCATATTGCATACAATAAAGCGACAACCATATGGCTCCTGCCAGTTGCCGATAACTCGGTTACAAAACATGATCATCTCATACAATAAAATTTAGCATCATGTCTTAACCATATCACATCACAAAATGCCCTGCAAAAACAAGTTAGAGGTCCTCTACTTTGTTGCAAGTTTTACGTGGCTGCTACGGGCTTAGCCAGAACCGTTCTTACCTACACATCAAAACCACAATGATAGTTTGTCAAGTTGGTGCTGTTTTAACCTTCGTAAGGACCGGGCGTAGCCACACTTGGTTCAACTAAAGTTAGAGAAACTGACACCCGTCAGCCACCTATGTGCAAAGCACGTCGGTAGAACCAGTCTCGCATAAGCGTACGCGTAATGTTGGTCTGGGCCGCTTCATCCAACAATACCGCCGAACCAAAGTATGACATGCTGGTAAGCAGTATGACTTATATCGCCCACAACTCACTTGTGTTCTACTCGTGCACAACATCAACGCATAAAACCTAGGCTCGGATGCCACTATTGGGGAACGTAGTAATTTCAAAATTTCCTACGCACACGCAAGATCATGGTGATGCATAGCAACAAGAGGGGAGAGTGTTGTCTACGTACCCTCGTAGACCAAAAGCGGAAGCGTTATGACAACGCGGTTGATGTAGTCATACGTCTTCACGGCCCGACCGATCAAGCACCGAAACTACGGCACCTCCGAGTTCTAGCACACGTTCAGCTCGATGATGATCCCCGGACTCCGATCCAGCAGAATGTCGGGGAAGAGTTTCGTCAGCACGACGGTGTGGTGACGATCTTGATGTTCTACCGTCGCAGGGCTTCGCCTAAGCACCGCTACAATATTATCAAGGATTATGGTGGAGGGGGCACCGCACACGGCTAAGGGATCAATGATCAATTGTTGTGTCCATGGGGTGCCCCCTGCCCCCGTATATAAAGGAGCAAGGGGGGAGGCGGCCGGCCTAGGAGGAGGGCGCACCAAGGGGGGAGTCCTACTCCCACTAGGAGTAGGACTCCTCCTTTCCTTGTTGGAGTAGGAGAGAAGGAAAGAGGAGGAGAGGAAGAAGGAAAAGGGGGCTGCACCCCTTGTCCAATTCGGGCCAGAGGGGGGCCGCGCGCCTCCTTCCTTTTGGCCTCTCTCCTCTATTCCCGTATGGCTCAATAAGGCCCATATACTCCCCGGCGAATTCCCGTAACTCTTTGGTACTCCGATAAATACCCGAATCACTCGGAACCTTTCCGATGTCCGAATATAGTCATCCAATATATCGATCTTTACGTCTCGACCATTTCGAGACTCCTCGTCATGTCCCCGATCTCATCCGGGACTCCGAACTCCATCGGTACATCAAAACTCATAAACTCATACTATAACATCAACGAACGTTAAGCGTGCGGACCCTACGGGTTCGAGAACTATGTAGAAATGACCGAGACACCTCTCTGTTCAATAACCAATAGCGGGACCTGGATGCCCATATTGGCTCCCACATATTCTACGAAGATCTTTATCGGTCAAACCGCATAACAACATACGTTGTTCCCTTTGTCATCGGTATGTTACTTGCCCGAGATTCGATCGTCGGTATCTCAATACCTAGTTCAATCCTTTTACCGGCAAGTCTCTTTACTCGTTCCGTAATACATCATCCCACAACGAACTCATTAGTTGCAATGCTTGCAAGGCTTAAGTGATGTGCATTACCGACAGGGCCCAGAGATACCTCTCCGACAATCGGAGTGACAAATCCTAATCTCAAAATACGCCAACCCAACAAGTACCTTTGGAGACACCTGTAGAGCACCTTTATAATCACCCAGTTACGTTGTGACGTTTGGTAGCACACAAAGTGTTCCTCCGGTAAACGGGAGTTGCATAATCTCATAGTCATAGGAACATGTATAAGTCATGAAGAAAGCAATAGCAACAAACTAAACGATCAAGTGCTATGCTAATGGAATGGGTCAAGTCAATCACATCATTCTCTAATGATGTGACCCCGTTAATCAAATGACAACTCATGTCTATGGCTAGGAAACTTAACCATCTTTGATTCAACGAGCTAGTCAAGTAGAGGCATACTAGTGACACTCTGTTTGTCTATGTATTCACACATGTATTATGTTTCCGGTTAATACAATTCTAGCATGAATAATAAACATTTATCATGAGATAAGGAAATAAATAAAAATTTATTATTGCCTCTAGGGCATATTTCCTTCAATCCATATATGGCTCTCATGATAGATTCATATGGTAATTTTATTTTCTTTCTAGGGAAGTGTTCCATGCCCTTTTTTAATGGAAATTGAAATCTAATATTCCCTTACTTCATATCAATAATTGCACCAACCGTTCTAAGGAAAGGTCTACCGAGAATAATAGGGCAAGAAGGATTGCAATCTATATCAAGAACGATAAAATCTACGGGCACATAATTCCTATTTGCAACAATAAGAACATCATTAATTCTTCCCATAGGTTTCTTAATAGTGGAATCCGCAAGATGCAAGTTTAGAGAGCAATCATCAAAATTACGGAAATCTAGCAAATCACACAAAATTTTGGGAATAGTAGAGACACTAGCACCCAAATCACACAAAGCATAAAACTCATGATCTTTAATTTTAATTTTAATAGTTGGTTCCCACTCATCATAAAGTTTTCTAGGGATAGAAACTTCCAATTCAAGTTTCCCTTCATAAGATTGCATCAAGGCATCAACGATATGTTTAGTAAACGCTTTATTTTGACTATAAGCGTGAGGAGAATTTAGCACGGATTGCAACAAGGAAATACAATCAATCAAAGAGAAATTTTCGTAATTAAATTCCTTGAAATCCAATATAGTGGGTTTAGCAACATCTAGGGTTTTAATTTCTTCAATCCCACTTTTATCAAATTTAGCATCAAGATCAACAAATTCCAAATTCTTAGAACGCCTTCTAGGTGAAGGTGGATCATATTCAGTCCCATCATTATCAAGATTCATGTTGCAAAACAAAGATTTAATAGGGGACACATCAATAACTTTTAGATCTTCATCATTATTTTCATAGGAACTAGAAGAACACGCTTTTATAAAGGCATCTTTCTTAGCACGCATCCTAGCGGTTCTTTCTTTGCACTTGTCAATGGAAATTCTCATGGCTTTGAGAAACTCATTGATATCATGCTTAGGTGGAATAGATCTAAGTTTCAAAGAATCAACATCAAGAGCAATTCTATCAACGTTCCTAGCCAAATCATCAATCTTAAGCAATTTTTCTTCAATCAAAGCATTAAAATTCTTTTGCGAAGTAATAAATTTTTTAATATTAGATTCAAAATCAGAGGGCATCTTATTATAATTTCCATAAGAATTGTTGTAGGAATTACCATAATTATTAGAGGGATTACTAGGATAAGGCCTAGGGTTGAAATTTGCTCTATACGCGTTGACATTTCCTCTATATGCGTTGTTACCAATACTATGTTATGTGAAAGATAACACATGTCCACTTCTCAATGTGTACCAAAAAAGGACACGAAATAACATCTTGAATGGATCCTTCACAATACATAATACTTTCCAGGCTAGCAAAACTCATGCATAAACACGTTTAAGGGATTACCACTTTGTTAGCTTTGATAATTTCATTGGAGGGCAGTGTATCTCAAGATAACCTTGGATAATGAGATTGCTATTAGCTGTATGTTAGGCATAACGTGTGATTGACTGATACGTCTCCAACTTATCTATAATTTTTGTTTGTTCCATGATATTATATTATCTGTTTTGGATGTTTTATATGCATTAATATGCTATTTTATACGATTTTGGGGACTAACCTATTAACCTAGAGCCCAGTGCCAATTTCTGTTTTTTTTCTTGTTTTAGAGTTTCGTAGGAAAGGAATACTGAACGGAGTCCAAACAGAATAAAACTTTTGCGATGATTTTTCTTGGACTAGAAGACACCTAGGAGACTTGGAGTGTAAGTCAAAAGAGCCATGAGGCAGCCACAAGGGTGGAGGGCACACCCAGGGGGTAGGGCGCGCCCCCAACCTTGTGGGCCCCTCGGTGACCCCCTGACCTAGATCTTCCTCCTATATATACACATATACCCCCAAAAACTTCCAGAGGAGCCACAAAACCACTTTTCCACCACCGCAACCTTCTGTACCCATGAGATCCCATCTTGGGGCCTTTTCCGGCATCCTCCGGAGGGGGATTCGATCACGGAGGGATCCTACATCAACACCATTGCCTCTCTGATGAAGCACGAGTATTTTACCACAGACCTACGGGTCCATAGCTAGTAGCTAGATGGCTTCTTCTCTCTCTTTGATTCTCAATAGAAAGTTCTCCTCAATGTTCTTGGAGATCTATTCGATGTAATACTCATTTGCAGTGTGTTTGCTGAGATCCAATGAATTGTGGATTTATGATCAGCTTATCTATGAATATTATTTGAATCTCCTCTGAATTCTTTTATGCATGATTTGATATCTTTGCAAGTCTCTTCGAACTATCGATTTGGTTTGGCCAACTAGATTGGTTTTTCTTGCAATGGGAGAAGTGCTTAGCTTTGGGTTCAATTTTGCAATGCTCGATCCTAGTGACAGAAGGGGAACCGACACGTATTGCATTGTTGCCATCGAGGATAAAAAGATGGGGGTTTCATCATATTGTTTGAGTTAATTCCTCTACATCATGTCATCTTGCTTAAGGCGTTACTCCGTTGTTTATGAACTTAAATACTCTAGATGCATGCTGGATAGCGGTCGATGTGTGGAGTAATAGTAGTAGATGCAAAATTGTTTTGGTCCACTTGACACAGACGTGATGCCTATATTCATGATCATTGCCTTAGATATCGCCATAACTTTGCGCTTTTCTATCAATTGCTCGGCAGTAATTTGTTCACCCATCGTAATATCTTATATCTTGAGAGAGGCCTCTAGTGAAACCTATGCCCCCCGGGTCTATTTTCCATCATATAAGTTTCCGATCTACAATTATAGTTTCCTATTTACTTTCTTTTGCAACTTTTACTTTCCGTTCCATAAACCAAAAATACCAAAAATATTACTTTACCCTTTATCCATCTCTATCAGATCTCATATTGCAAAGAACCATGAAGGGATTGACAACCCCTTTATCGCGGTGGGTGCGAGGTTGGTGTTTGTTTGTGCAGGTATTCGGTGGATTGCGTGTTGTCTCCTACTAGATTGATACCTTGGTTCTCAAAACTGAGGGAAATACTTACGCTACTTTGCTGCATCACCCTTTACTCTTCAAGGGAAAAACCAACGCAAGCTCAAGAGGTAGCAAGAAGGATTTCTGGCGCCGTTGTCGGGGAGATCTACATCAAGCCAAGACATACCAAGTACCCATCATAAACTCTCATCCCTCACATTACATTATTCGCCATTTGCCTCTCGTTTTCCTCTCCCCCACTTCTAAAACGATTTTTGAAAAGATTCGCCTTTTCTTCGCCCCTCTTTTGTTCGTCTTTTTCGTTTGCTTTTTGTGTGCTCGTGTGTTGAATTGCTTGCTTTGTCACGATGGCTCAAGATATTACCAAATTGTGTGACTTTTCTAATACCAACAACAACGATTTTATTGGCACTCCGATTGCTCCCGATGCTAATGCAAAATCTTGTAAAATTAATACCACTTTGCTGAATCTTGTTATGACAGATCAATTTTCCGGCCTTCCCAATGAAGATGCCGCATCCCATCTTAATAATTTCGCTGATTTGTGCGATATGCAAAATAAAAAATATGTGGATAATGATATTGTTAAGTTGAAGCTATTTCCATTCTCGCTTAGGGATCGCGCTAAAACTTGGTTTCCATCTTTGCCTAAAAATAGTATTGATTCATGGAATAAGTGTAAAGAGCTTTTATTTCCAAGTACTTTCCTCCCACTAAGATCATCTCCATTAGGAACGATATTATGAATTTTAAGCAACTTGGTCATGAACATGTTGCACAATCTTGGGAGAGGATGAAATTGATGATTAGAAAATGCCCTACTCATGGTTTGAATTTGTGGATGATTATACAAAACTTTTATGCCGGGTTGAATTTTGCTTCTAGAAATCTTTTAGATTCAGCCACGGGAGGCACTTTTATGGAAATTACTTTAGGAGAAGCTACTAAACTCCTAGATAATATTATGGTTAATTATTCTTAGTGGCATACCGAAAGATCTTCCACTAGTAAAAAAATGCATGCGATTGAAGAAATAAATGTTTTGAGTGGAAAGATGGATGAGCTTATGAAATTGTTTGCTAATAAGAGGGATCCTATTGATCCTAATAATATACCTTTGTCTACTTTGATTGAAAACAATAATGAACCTATGGATGTGAATTTTGTCGGTAGGAACAATTTTGGTAATAACGCGTATAGAGGTAATTTTAATTCTAGTCTGTTTCCTAGTAATTCCTCTAATAATTATGGTAATTCCTACAACAATTCTTATGGAAATTATAATAAGATGCCCTCGAATTTGAAAATACTGTTAAAGAATTTATTAGTTCGCAAAAGAATTTCAATGCTTTGATTGAAGAAAAACTTCTTAAGATTGATGATTTGGCTAGGAACGTGTATATAATTTCTCTTGATATTGATTCTTTGAAATTTAGATCTATTCCACCTAAGCATGATATCAATTAGTCTCTCAAATCCATGAGAATTTCCATTGATGAGTGCAAAGAAAGAACCGCTAAGATGCGTGCTAAGAAATATTGGTTTATAAAAGTGTGTTCTTCTAGTTTCCGTGAAAATAATGATGAAGATCTTAAAGTAATTGAGGTAACTCCTATGGAATCTTTGTTTTCCAATGTAAATCTTGATAAATATGGGACTGGAGATGAGTCAACTTTAGTTAGAAGGCATCCCAATGATTCGGAGGTTTTAGATCTTGATGCAAAAATTGATAAAAATGGGATCTTGATGCAATGAACCCACTCTTTTGGATTTCAAGGAATTTAATTATGATAATTGTCCTTTAATATATTGTATTTCCTTATTGCAATCCATGTTGAATTCTCCTCATGCTTATAATCAAAACAAAGCTTTTAGTAAACATATCGTTGATGTTATGATGCAATCTTTTGAAGAAAAGCTTGAATTGGAAGTTTCTATCCCTAGAAAACTTTATTATGAGTGGGAACCTACTATTAATATTAAAATTAAATATTATGAATGCTATGCTTTGTGTGATTTGGGTGCTAGTGTTTCCACGATTCCAAAAACTTTATGTGATGTATTAGGTTTCTGTGAATTTGATGATTGTTCCTTAAATTTGCATCTTGCGGATTCCACTATTAAGAAACCTATGGGAAGGATTAATGATGTTCTTATTGTTGCAAATAGGAATTATGTGCCCGTGGTTTTCATTGTTCTTGATATAGATTGCAATCCTACATGTCCTATTATTCTTGGTAGACCTTTCCTTAGAACGATTGGTGCAATTATTGATATGAAACAAGGAAACATTAGATTTCAATTTCCGTTAAGGAAAGGCATGGAACACTTCCCTAGAAAGAAAATTAAATTGCCTTATGAATCTATTATGAGAGCCACTTATGGATTGCATGCCAAAGATGATAACACATAGATCTATTCGTGTTTTTATGCCTAGCTAGGGGCGTTAAACAATAGCGCTTATTGGGAGGCAACCCAATTTTATTTTTGTTCTTGCTTTTTAGGTCCTGTTTTGTAATAAGTTTTTCATCTAGCCTCTGGTTAGTTTTGGTTTTGTGTTTTAATTAGTGTTTGTGCCAAGTAAGACCTTTGGGATAGCCTACGGTGATAGTTGATTTGATCCTGCTGAAAAATAGAAACTTTTGCGCCCAGGAGATTAGTTTTCATTTTTATACTGGAGAGTGAGATTAGGTTGATTTCTTTTTGAACATGATTAATAGACAAATTCCTCACGTACACAATTTATTTCAGAATTTTTGGGGTTACAGAAGTATTCGAAACCTACAGATTACTACAGACTGTTCTGTTTTTGACAGATTCTGTTTTCGTGTGTTGTTTGCTTATTTTGATGCATCTATGGCTAGTATCGGAGGGTATGAACCATAGAGAAGTTGTAATACAGTAGGTTTAACACCAATTAAATAAATAATGAGTTCATTACAGTACCTTAAGTGGTGGTTTGTTTTCTTATACTAACGGAGCTCATGAGATTTTCTGTTGAGTTTTGTGTTGTGAAGTTTTCAAGTTTTGGGTAAAGATTTGATGGATTATGGAATAAGGAGTGGCAAGAGCCTAAGCTTGGGGATTCCCAAGGCACCCCAAGGTAAAATTCAAGGACAACCAAAAGCCTACTTGGGGATGCCCCGGAAGGCATCCCCTCTTTCGTCTTCGTCATCGGTAACTTTACTTGAGGCTATATTTTTATTCACCACATGATATGTGTTTTGCTTGGAGCGTCTTGTATGATTTGAGTCTTTGCTTTTTAGTTTACCACAATCATCCTTTCTGTACACACCTTTTGGGAGAGACACACATGAATTGAAATTTATTAGAATACTCTATGTGCTTCACTTATATCTTTTGAGCTAGATAATTTTGCTCTAGTGCTTCACTTATATCTTTTAGAGCACGGTGGTGGTTTTATTTTATAGAAATTATTGATCTCTCATGCTTCACTTATATTATTTTGAGAGTCCTTTAGAACAGCATGGTAATTTTCTTTGGTTATGAAATTAGTCCTAATATGATAGGCATCCAAGATGGGTATAATAAAAATATCATAAAAGTGCATTGAATACTATGAGAAGTTTGATACTTGATAATTGTTTTGAGATATGAGGATGGTGATATTAGAGTGTGCTAGTTGAGTAGTTGTGAATTTGAGAAATACTTGTGTTGAAATGCAAGTCCCGTAGCATGCACGTATGGTGACCGTTGTGTAACAAATTTGAAACATGAGTGTTATTTGATTGTCTTCCTTATGAGTGGCGGTCGGGGACGAGCGATGGTCTTTTCCTACCAATCTATCCCCCTAGGAGCATGCGTGTAATGCTTGGTTTTTGATGACTTGTAGATTTTTGCAATAAGTATGTGAGTTCTTTATGACTAATGTTGAGTCCATGGATTATACGCACTCTCACCTTTCCATCATTGCTAGCCTCTTCGGTACCGTGCATTGCCCTTTCTCACCTTGAGAGTTGGTGCAAACTTCGCCGGTGCATCCAAACCCCGTGATATGATACGCTCTATCACACATAAACCTCCTTATATCTTCCTCAAAACAGCCACCATACCTACCTATTATGGCATTTCCATAGCCATTCCGAGATATATTGCCATGCAACTTTCCACTGTTTATTCATGACACGCTTCATCATTGTCATATTGCTTTGCATGATCATGTAGTTGACATCGTATTTGTGGCAAAGCCACCTTCATAATTTTCATACATGTACTGGGATCACATCATTAGGAGAATGATGTGATTGACATGACCCATTCCATTAGCTTAGCACCCGATCGTTTAGTATGTTGCTATTGCTTTCTTCATGACTTATACATGTTCCTATGACTATGAGATTATGCAACTCCCGTTTACCGGAGGAACACTTTGTGTGCTACCAAACGTCACAACGTAACTGGGTGATTATAAAGGTGCTCTACAGGTGTCTCCAAAGGTACATGTTGGGTTGGCGTATTTCGAGATTAGGATTTGTCACTCCGATTGTCGGAGAGGTATCTCTGGGCCCTCTCGGTAATGCACATCACTTAAGCCTTGCAAGTTGCAACTAAGTTAGTTGAGATGATGTATTGAATAGAGATGACTTGCCGGTAACGAGATTGAACTAGGAGCTGTGAATGATACCAATCATTAAATGAGGAGAGCTATGCCGGTAAGTTCCAAAAAAAGATAAAATGGAGGAAATGACCACACTAGGTATATGAAGAAAGATGAGCACCCAAAAATAATAAATAAGGGAGCGACAGATAACATGCTACTATCGTTACCGGGAAGTAACATACCGATCGTACATGAATATTTTATGTGTGTTCTCACTCTGTGTGCGGCTTCAAGTCTGGCACCCCAGAGTGAATACTTAAATGATGCTTCATGAGAAGGTTAATTAGTCTATTTGTCGACGAGCCAATTACTGAAATAGCATTACTAAGTCAGAGGGTTCCGCTAGAATTTTTTGTGTCTATTTATTAGAACTTGGCTTGTGAAATACCGGTCCAACAATGGGCTTCCTCAAATTCCTAGGTCTTCGGTGAGCAAGCAAATCGGTTCGAGATTGCACGTCTCACCTCTCGTCCTTGTTTGAATCTTGTACCGTAACGGTGTCTGCCACTAGACATTAATCGTACGGCTCAAGGACAGGCATGCATTCACTCATGTTTTTTACTAGATATTCTTGCACTGTATCCCTACTCCGAAGGTTGTTCGGCAGTCCCGGATGGCACTACTTGACGAGAATACTTGACAAGGATTTCGGCAATTGTCGATCGAACGCGTTGATTAGTCCGCGCGATGTGCAGACTTGACGAGGAGTCTCGAAATGGTCGAGACATAAAGATCGATATATTGGACGACTATATTTGGACACCGGAAAGGTTCCGGGTGAGATTGGGACAATACCGGATCACCGGGAGGTTATCGGAACCCCCCGGGAGGTATATGGGCCTTATTGGGCCTTAGTGGAAAGGAGGGGAAAGGAGCAAGGGAGGGGGCGCCCCCCCAAGCCCAATCCGAATTGGGAGGGGGGCCCCCCCTCTCCCTCCTTCTCTTCCTTCCCTCTTCGTTCCTCCTCTCCTACTCCTAATAAAGAAAGGGGAGTCCTACTCCCGGTGGGAGTTGATCCTGCCCTGTAGGGAGTTGGAGACTCGCAGCAGCCCTATATAGTCTGTGTGTACGCGCACCTCGATATAGGATCGCATGACCACACCACTACTACTCCAATGTATCGTTATTATATAAGTAAGGGCATGGGGAGACCAACGTGCGGGTTGTCTATCCCTCACTCAGTAGACCATATTATGTTGATCAATTGATCTCTGTAGTACGTGGAGCAGAGTGCACCATGATTCCCGCTTTCAGCGACTCTATAAGTGTATCCCGACTAGCCTTGAAAGATTTGTTTTAATGCGGTTGCTTTTTTACGGCGAATGCCCTTGCGACGGCCATAAAAGAATTAGAAAACATCCCAATGAAGTTCGTCACCACGCCGTCGTGCTGACGGAATTCTTCCCCGACACTTTGCTGGATCGGAGTCCGGGGATCGTCATCGAGCTGAACGTGTGCTCGAACTCGGAGGTGCCGTAGTTTCGGTGCTTGATCGGTTGGATCGCGAAGACGTACGACTACTTCCTCTACGTTGTGTCAACGCTTCCGCAGTCGGTCTGCGTGGGTATGTAGACAGCACTCTCCCCTCTCGTTGCTATGCATCACCATGATCTTGCGTGTGCGTAGGAATTTTTTTGAAATTACTACGAAACCCAACAGTGGCATCAGAGCCTAGGTTATTTATGTTGATGTTATATGCACGAGTAGAACACAAGTGAGTTGTGGGCGATATAAGACATACTGCCTACCAGCATGTCATACTTTGGTTCGGCGGCATTGTTGGACGAGACGCCCGGACCAACCTTACGCGTACGCTTACGCGAGACCGGTTCCCCCGACGTGCTTTGCACACAGGTAGCTTGCGGGCGACTGTCTCTCCAACTTTAGTTGAACCAAGTATGGCTACGCCCGGTCCTTGCGAAGGTTAAAACAGAGTCTATTTGACAAACTATCGTTGTGGTTTTGATGCGTAGGTAAGATTGGTTCTTGCTTAAGCCCGTAGCAGCCACGTCAAACTTGCAACAACAAAGTAGAGGACGTCTAACTTGTTTTTGCAGGGCATGTTGTGATGTGATATGGTCAAGACATGATGCTGAATTTTATTGTATGAGATGATCATGTTTTGTAACCAAGTTATCGGCAACTGGCAGGAGCCTTATGGTTTTCGTTTTATTGTATGCAATGAAATCGTGATGTAATGCTTTACTTTATTACTAAGCGGTAGTGATAGTCGTGGAAGCATAAACTTGGCAAGACGACAACGATGCTACGATGGAGATCAAGGTGTCACGCCGGTGACGATGGTGATCATGATGGTGCTTCGGAGATGGAGATCACAAGCACAAGATGATGATGGCCATATCATATCACTTATATTGATTGCATGTGATGTTTATCCTTTTATGCATCTTATCTTGCTTTGATTGACGGTAGCATTATAAGATGATCTCTCACTAAATTATCAAGAAGTGTTCTCCCTGAGTATGCACCGTTGCGAAAGTTCTTCGTGCTGAGACACCACGTGATGATCGGGTGTGATAGGTTCTACGTTCAAATACAACGGGTGCAAAATAGTTGCACACGCGGAATACTCAGGTTATACTTGATGAGCCAAGCATATACAGATATGGCCTCGGAACACGGAGACCGAAAGGTCGAGCGTGAATCATATAGTAGATATGATCAACATAACGATGTTCACCATTGAAAACTACTCCATCTCACGTGATGATCGGTTATGGTTTAGTTGATTTGGATCACGTAATCACTTAGAGGATTAGAGGGATGTCTATCTAAGTGGGAGTTCTTTAATTAATTTGATTAACTGAACTTAAATTTATCATGAAACTTAGTACCTGATTAGTATCTTGCTTGCTTATGTTTGATTGTAGATAGATGGCTCATGCTGTTGTTCCGTTGAATTTTAATGCGTTCCTTGAGAAAGCAAAGTTGAAAGATGATGGTAGCAATTACACGGATTGGGTCCGTAACTTGAGGATTATCCTCATTGCTGCACAGAAGAATTACGTCCTGGAAGCACCGCTGGGTGCCAGGCCTGCTGCAGGAGCAATGCCGGATGTTATGAACGCCTGGCAGAGCAAAGCTGATGACTACTCGATAGTTCAGTGTGCCATGCTTTACGGCTTAGAATCGGGACTTCAACGACGTTTTGAACGTCATGGAGCATATGAGATGTTCGAGGAGTTGAAGTTAATATTTCAAGCAAATGCCCGGATTGAGAGATATGAAGTCTCCAATAAGTTCTATAGCTGCAAGATGGAGGAGAACAGTTCTGTCAGTGAGCATATACTCAAAATGTCTGGGTATAATAATCAGTTGATTCAATTGGGAGTTAATCTTCCAGATGATTGCGTCATTGACAGAATTCTCCAATCACTGCCACCAAGCTACAAGAGCTTCGTGATGAACTATAATATGCAAGGGATGAATAAGACTATTCCCGAGCTCTTCGCAATGCTGAAAGCTGCGGAGGTAGAAATCAAGAAGGAGCATCAAGTGTTGATGGTCAACAAGACCACTAGTTTCAAGAAAAAGGCCAAAGGGAAGAAGAAGGGGAACTTCAAAAAGAACAGCAAGCAAGTTGCTACTCAAGAGAAGAAACCCAAACCTGGACCTAAGGCTGAAACTGAGTGCTTCTACTGCAAGCAGACTGGTCACTGGAAGCGGAACTGCCCCAAGTATTTGGCGGATAAGAAGGATGGCAAGGTGAACAAAGGTATATGTGATATACATGTTATTGATGTGTACCTTACTAATGCTCGCAGTAGCACCTGGGTATTTGATACTGATTCTGTTGCTAACATTTGCAACTCGAAACAGGGACTACGGATTAAGCGAACATTGGCTAAGGACAAGGTGACAATGCGCGTGGGAAATGGTTCCAAAGTCGATGTGATCGCGGTCGGCACGCTACCTCTACATCTACCTTCAGGATTAGTATTAGACCTAAATAATTGTTATTTGGTGCCAGCGTTAAGCATGAACATTATATCTGGATCTTGTTTGATGCGAGACGGTTATTCATTTAAATCTGAGAATAATGGTTGTTCTATTTATATGAGTAATATCTTTTATGGTCATGCACCCTTAAAGAGTGGTCTATTCTTATTAAATCTCGATAGTAGTGACACACATATTCATAATGTTGAAGACAAAAGATGCAGAGTTGATAATGATAGTGCAACTTATTTGTGGCACTGCCGTTTAGGTCATATCGGTGTAAAGCGCATGAAGAAACTCCATACTGATGGACTTTTGGAACCACTTGATTATGAATCACTTGGTACTTGCGAACCGTGCCTTATGGGTAAGATGACAAAAACACCATTCTCCGGTACTACGGAGAGAGCAACAGATTTGTTGGAAATCATACATACAGATGTATGTGGTCCGATGAATGTTGAGGCTCGTGGCGAATATCGTTATTTTCTCACCTTCACAGATGACTTAAGCAGATATGGGTATATCTACTTAATGAAACATAAGTCTGAAACATTTGAAAAGTTCAAAGAATTTCAGAGTGAAGTTGAAAATCATCGTAACAAGAAAATAAAATTCCTACGATCTGATCGTGGATGAGGATATTTGAGTTACGAGTTTGGTGTACATTTGAAACAATGCGGAATAGTTTCGCAACTCACGCCACCCGAAACACCACAGCGTAATGGTGTGTCCGAACGTCGTAATCGTACGTTACTAGATATGGTGCGATCTATGATGTCTCTTACTGATTTACCGCTATCGTTTTGGGGTTATGCTCTAGAGACGGCCGCATTCACGTTAAATAGGGCACCATCGAAATCCGTTGAGACGACGCCTTATGAACTGTGGTTTGGCAAGAAACCAAAGTTGTCATTTCTGAAAGTTTGGGGTTGCGATGCTTATGTGAAAAAGCTTCAACCTGATAAGCTCGAACCCAAATCGGAGAAATGTGTCTTCATAGGATATCCATAGGAAACTATTGGATACACCTTCTATCACAGATCCGAAGGCAAGACTTTTGTTGCTAAATTCGGAAACTTTCTGGAGAAGGAGTTTCTCTCGAAAGAAGTGAGTGGGAGGAAAGTAGAACTTGACAAGGTAAATGTACCTGCTCCCTTATTGGAAAGTAGTACATCACAGAAAACTGTTTCAGTGACACCTACACCAGTTAGTGAGGAAGCTAATGATAATGATCGTGAAACTTCAGATCAAGATACTACCGAACCTCGTAGATCAACCAGAGTAAGATCCGCACCAGAGTGGTACGGTAATCCTGTTCTGGAAGTCATGCTACTAGATCATGATGAACCTACGAACTATGAAGAAGCGATGGTGAGCCCAGATTCCGCAAAATGGCTTGAAGCCATGAAATCTGAGATGGGATCCATGTATGAGAACAAAGTATGGACTTTGGTTGACTTACCCGATGATCGGCAAGCAATTGAGAATAAATGGATCTTCAAGAAGAAGACTGACGCTGACGGTAATGTTACTGTCTACAAAGCTCGACTTGTCGCAAAAGGTTTTCGACAAGTTCAAGGGGTTGACTACGATGAGACCTTCTCACCCGTAGCGATGCTTAAGTCTGTCCGAATCATGTTAGCAATTGCCGCATTTTATGATTATGAAATTTGGCAAATGGATGTCAAAACTGCATTCCTAAATGGATTTCTGGAAGAAGAGTTGTATATGATGCAACTAGAAGGTTTTGTCGATCCAAAAGGAGCTAACAAAGTGTGCAAGCTCCAGCAATCCATTTATGGACTGGTGCAAGCCTCTCGGAGTTGGAATAAACGCTTTGATAGTGTGATCAAAGCATTTGGTTTTATACAGACTTTCGGAGAAGCCTGTATTTACAAGAAAGTGAGTGGGAGCTCTGTAGCATTTCTGATATTATATGTGGATGACATATTACTAATTGGAAATGATATAGAATTTCTGGATAGCATAAAGGGATACTTGAATAAGAGTTTTTCAATGAAAGACCTCGGTGAAGCTGCTTACATATTGGGCATTAAGATCTATAGAGACAGATCAAGACGCTTAATTGGACTTTCACAAAGCACATACCTTGACAAAGTTTTGAAAAAGTTCAAAATGGATCAAGCAAAGAAAGGATTCTTGCCTATGTTACAAGGTGTGAACTTGAGTAAGATTCAATGCCGACCAATGCAGAAGATAGAGAGAAAATGAAAGATATTCCCTATGCTTCAGCCATAGGCTCTATCATGTATGCAATGTTGTGTACCAGACCTGATGTGTGTCTTGCTATAAGTCTAGCAGGGAGGTACCAAAGTAATCTAGGAGTGGATCACTGGACAACAGTCAAGAACATCCTGAAATACCTGAAAAGGACTAAGGATATGTTTCTCATATATGGAGGTGACAAAGAGCTCATCGTAAATGGTTAAGTTGATGCAAGCTTTGACACTTATCTGGACGATTCTAAATCACAAACCGGATACGTGTTTACATTAAACGGTGGAGCTGTCAGTTGGTGCAGTTCTAAACAAAGCGTTGTGGCGGGATCTACATGTGAAGCAGAGTACATAGTTGCTTCGGAAGCAGCAAACGGAGGAGTCTGAATGAAGGAGTTCATATCCGATCTAGGTGTTATACCTAGTGCATCGGGTCCAATGAAAATCTTTTGTGACAATACTAGTGCAATTGCCTTGGCAAAGGAATCCAGATTTCACAAGAGAACCAAGCACATCAAGAGACTCTTCAATTCCATCCGGGATCTAGTCCAGGTGGGAGACATAGAGATTTGCAAGTTACATACGGATCTGAATGTTGCAGACCCGTTGACTAAGCCTCTTCCATGAGCAAAACATGATCAGCACCAAAGCTCCATGGGTGTTAGAATCATTACTGCGTAATCTAGATTATTGACTCTAGTGCAAGTGGGAGACTGAAGGAAATATGCCCTAGAGGCAATAATAATATTATTATTATTTTATTTCCTTATATCATGACAAATGTTTATTATTCATGCTAGAATTGTATTATCCGGAAACATAATACTTGTGTGAATACATAGACAAACCAAACGTCACTAGTATGCTTCTACTTGACTAGCTCATTAATCAAAGATGGTTATGTTTCCTAACCATAGACATGTGTTGTCATTTGATTAACGGGATCACATTATTAGGAGAATGATGTGATTGGCATGACCCATTCCATTAGCTTAGCACCCGATCGTTTAGTATGTTGCTATTGCTTTCTTCATGACTTATACATGTTCCTATGACTATGAGATTATGCAACTCCCGTTTGCCGGAGGAACACTTTGTGTGCTACCAAACGTCACAACGTAACTGGGTGATTATAAAGGAGCTCTACAGGTGTATCCAAAGGTAAATGTTGGGTTGGCGTATTTCGAGATTAGGATTTGTCACTCCGATTGTCGGAGAGGTATCTCTGGGCCCTCTCGGTAATGCACATCACATAAGCCTTGCAAGCATTGCAACTAATGAGTTAGTTGCAAGATGATGTATTACGAAACGAGTAAAGAGACTTGCCGGTAACGAGATTGAACTAGGTATTAAGATACCGACGATCGAATCTCGGGAGAGTAACATACCGATGACAAAGGGAACAACGTATGTTGTTATGCGGTCTGACCGATAAAGATCTTCGTAGAATATGTAGGAGCCAATATGAGCATCCAGGTTCCGCTATTGGTTATTGACCGGAGACGTGTCTCGGTCATGTCTACATTGTTCTCGAACCCGTAGGGTCCGCACGCTTAAGGTTTCGATGATAGTTATATTATGAGTTTATGAGTTTTGATGTACCGAAGTTAGTTCGGAGTCCCGAATGTAATCACGGACATAACGAGGAGTCTCGAAATGGTCGAGACATAAATATTGATATATTGGACGGCTATATTCGGACACCGGAAGTGTTCCGGGTGATTTCGGAGAAAACATGAGAGCCGGAGGGTTACCGGAACCCTACAGGGAGAAGTAATGGGCCATATGGGCCTTAGTGGAGAGAGAGAAGGGCAGCCAGGGTGGGCCGCACGCCTCCTCCCCCTGGTCCAAATTGGACTAGGAGAGGGGGGGGCCCCCCTTTCCTTCTCCCTCCCCACTTCCTTCCCCCTCCTAGTAGGAGTCCTACTCCTACTAGGAGGAGGACTCCTCCTTGGCGCGCCTATAGGGCCGGCCGGCCTCCTCCCCTTGCTCCTTTATATACGGGGGCAGGGGGCACCCCTAGACACACAAGTTGATCCACGTGATCATATTCTTAGCCGCGTGCGGTGCCCCCTTCCACCATAATCCTCGATAATATTGTAGCGGTGCTTAGGCGAAGCCCTGCGACGGTAGTACATCAAGATCATCACCACGCCGTCGTGCTGATGGAACTCTTCCCCGACACTTTGCTGGATCGGAGTCCGGGGATCGCCATCGAGCTGAACGTGTGCTAAAACTCGGAGGTGCCGTAGTTTCAGTGCTTGATCAGTCGGGCCGTGAAGACGTACGACTACATCAACCGTGTTGTGCTAACGCTTCCACTGTCGGTCTAGAAGGGTACGTAGATCGCACTCTCCCCTCTCGTTGCTATGCATCACCATGATCTTGCGTGTGCGTAGGAATTTTTTTGAAATTACTACGTTCCCCAACACTACTCCCGGTGGGAGTAGGACTCCCCTAGGGCGCTCCATAGAGAGGGCCGGCCCCGCCCCTCCTCCCCTCCTTTATATACGTGGCCAGGGGGCACCCCATAAACACAACAATTGATCCCTTGGATCTCTTAGCCGTGTGCGGTGCCCCCCTCCACCATAATCCACCTCGGTCATATCGTAGCGGTGCTTAGGCGAAGCCCTGCGGTGATAGAACATCATCATCGTCACCACGCCGTCGTGCTGACGAAACTCTCCCTCAACACTTGGCTGGATCGGAGTTCGAGGGACATCATCGAGTTGAACGTGTGCAAAACTCGGAGGTGCCGTGTGATCGGGACTTGATCGGTCGGATCGTGAAGACGTACGACTACATCAACTGCGTTGTGCTAATGCTTCCGCTTTCGGTCTACGAGGGTACGTGGACAACACTCTCCCCTCTCATTGCTATGCATCACCATGATCTTGCGTGTGTGTAGGAATTTTTTAAATTACTACGTTCCCCAACAGTGGCATCAGAGCCAGGTTTTATGCGTAGATGTCATATGCACGAGTAGAACACAAGTGAGTTGTGGGCGATATAAGTCATACTGCTTACCAGCATGTCACACTTTGGTTCGGCGGTATTGTTGGATGAAGCGGCCCGGACCGACATTACGCGTACGCTTATGCGAGACTGGTTTTACCGTCATGCTATGCACACGGGTGACTAGCGGGTGTCAGTTTCTCCAACTTTAGTTGAACTGAGTGTGGCTATGCCCGGTCCTTGAGAAGGTTAAAACAACACCAACTTGACAAACTATTGTTGTGGTTTTGATGCATAGGTAAGAACGGTTCTTGCTAAGCCCGTAGCAGCCACGTAAAACTTGCAACAACAAAGTAGAGGACGTCCTAACTTGTTTTTGCAGGGCATGTTGTGATGTGATATGGTCAAGAAGTGATGAGATATAAGTTGTTGTATAATATGATCATGTTTTGTTGAAGTTATCGGCAACTGGCAGACGCCTTATGGTTGTCTCTTTATTGCATAAGATGCAAGCGCCAAATAATTGCTTTACTTTATCGCTATGCGATAACAATAGTTCCAAGAGCAATAGTTGGCGAGACGACCATGTGACGACACATTGATATAGATCAAGATGATGGAGATCATGGTGTCATGCCGGTGACGATGGAAATCATGACGATGCTTTGGAGATGAAGATCAAAGGCACAAGATGATGATGGCCATATCATGTCACATATTTTGATTGCATGTGATGTTTATCTTTTATGCATCTTATCTTGCTTTGATTGATGGTAGCATTATAAGATGATCTCTCACTAAATTTCAAGATAAAAGTGTTCTCCCTGAGTATGTGAAGGAAATATGCCCTAGAGGCAATAATAAAGTTATTATTTATTTCCTTATAATCATGATAAATGTTTATTATTCATGCTAGAATTGTATTAACCGGAAACATAATACATGTGTGAATACATAGACAAACAAAATGTCACTAGTATGCCTCTACTTGACTAGCTCGTTAATCAAAGATGGTTATGTTTCCTAACCATGAGCAATGAGTTGTTATTTGATTAACGGGATCACATCATTAAGAGAATGATCTGGTTGACATGACCCATTCCATTAGCTTAGCACCCGATCGTTTAGTATGTTGCTATTGCTTTCTTCATGACTTATACATGTTCCTATAACTATGAGATTATGCAACTCCCGTTTGCCGGAGGAACACTTTGGGTGCTACCAAACGTCACAACGTAACTGGGTGATTATAAAGGAGCATTACAGGTGTCTCCAAAGGTAGATGTTGGGTTGGCGTATTTCGAGATTAGGATTTGTCACTCCGATTGTCGGAGAGGTATCTCTGGGCCCTCTCGGTAATGCACATCACTTAAGCCTTGCAAGCATTGCAACTAAACGAGTTAGTTGCGGATGATGTATTACAGAACGAGTAAAGAGACTTGCCGGTAACGAGATTGAACTAGGTATGGGATACCGACGATCGAATCTCGGGCAAGTAACATACCGATGACAAAGGGAACAACGTATGTTGTTATGCGATCTGATCGATAAAGATCTTCGTAGAATATGTAGGAGCCAATATGGGCATCCAGGTCCCGCTATTGGTTATTGACCAGAGACGTGTCTCGGTCATGTCTACATTGTTCTTGAACCCGTAGGGTCCGCACGCTTAAGGTTACGATGACAGTTATATTATGAGTTTATGCATTTTGATGTACCGAAGGTTGTTCGGAGTCCCGGATGTGATCACGGACATGATGAGGAGTCTCGAAATGGTCGAGACATAAAGATTGATATATTGGAAGCCTATGTTTGGATATCGGAAGTGTTCCGGGTGAAATCGGGATTTTACCGGAGTACCGGGAGGTTACCGGAACCCCCCGGAATCCATATGGGCCTTAATGGGCTTTAGTGGATAGGAGAAAGGGGCAGCCCAAGGTGGCCGCGCGCCTCCCCCCTCCCCTAGTCCTATTAGGACTAGGAGAGGTGGCCGGCCCCCCTCTCCCTCTTTCCCCCTCGGGGAATCCTAGTCCAACTAGGATTGGGGGGGAGTCCTACTCCCTGGAGGAGTAGGACTCCTCCTGCGCCCACCTCCTGGCCGGCGGCCCCCTCCCCCTTGGCTCCTTTATATACTGAGGCAGAGGCACCCCAGAAACACACAAGTTGATCCACGTGATCTATTCCTTAGCCGTGTGCGGTGCCCCCAGCCACCATATTCCTCGATAATACTGTAGCGGAGTTTAGGCGAAGCCCTGCTGCTGTAGTACATCAAGATCGTCACCACGCCGTCGTGCTGACGGAATTCTTCCCCGACACTTTGCTGGATCGGAGTCCGGGGATCGTCATCGAGCTGAACGTGTGCTCGAACTCGGAGGTGCCGTAGTTTCGGTGCTTGATCGGTTGGATCGCGAAGACGTACGACTACTTCCTCTACGTTGTGTCAACGCTTCCGCAGTCGGTCTGCGTGGGTATGTAGACAGCACTCTCCCCTCTCGTTGCTATGCATCACCATGATCTTGCGTGTGCGTAGGAATTTTTTTGAAATTACTAC
>NC_053023.1:403698770-403708777 GCF_003073215.2 Triticum urartu | reverse complement strand
ATAGCATTAAGATATATTGGTCCCCCTTCAATCCCGTATGCATCAATTTCTATGCTAGGTTGAAGCTTATGTCACTCTTGCCCTCCAATACATAGTCCTATCAACATACAACTAACCCTATGGTGTGATCCACGCGCGCTCTCATATGATGGGCACCAAAGGACAGCAACATAACCACAAGCAAATTAAATCAATCATAGCAATTCATCAACCACCGATAGGACAACAAAAATCTACTCAGACATCATAGGATGGCAACACATCATTGGATAATAATATGAAGCATAAAGCACCATGTTCAAGTAGAGGGTACAACGGGTTGCGGGAGAGTGGACTGCTGTAGATAGAGGGGGGAAGGTGATGGAGATGTTGGTGAAGATGGCGGAGGTGTTGGTGTAGATCGCGGTGATGATGATGATGGCCACGGCAGCGTTCCGGCGCCACCGGAAGAGAAGGGGAGAGGGGGGGCCTTCGTCCTCTTCTTCCTTGACCTCCTCCCTAGATGGGAGAAGGGTTTCCCCTCTGGTCCTTGGCCTCCATGGCATTGGAGGGGCGAGAGCCCCTCCGAGATTGGATTTGTCTCTCTGTCTCTCTCTATTTCTGCGTTTCAGATTCTTCCCTTTCACCGTTTCTTATATTCCTGGAGATCCGTAACTCCGATTGGGATGAAATTTTAACACGATCTCCATCCGGATATTAGCTTTCTTGCGGCAAAAGAAGGGCATCAACCGCCTTATGGGGTGGCCACGAGGGTCAGGGGCGCGCCTGCCCCCCCTGGGGCGCGCCCCCCTGCCTCGTGAGCCCCTTGAGCATCGTCTCGCGTTGATTTCACTTCCCAAAAATCACATATATTCCAAAAAAAATCTCCGTCCGTTTTTATCCCATTTGGACTCCGTTTGATATGGATTTTCTGTGAAACAAAAAACATGCAACAAACAGGAACTGGCACTGGGCACTGGATCAATATGTTAGTCCCAAAAATAGTATAAGAAGTCGCCAAAAGTATATGAAAGTTGTAGAATATTGGCATGGAACAATCAAAAATTATAGATACGACGGAGACGTATCAGCATCCCCAAGCTTAATTCCTGCTCGTCCTCAAGTAGGTAAATGATAAAAAAGATAATTTTTGATGTGGAATGCTACCTAGCATAATCTTGATCACATATCTAATCATGGCATGAATATTAAGATACGAATGATTCAAAGCAATAGTCTATCATTTGACATAAAAACAATAATACTTCAAGCCTATTAATAAAGCAATCATGTCTTTTCAAAATAACATGGCCAAAGAAAGGTATCCCTACAAAATCATATAGTCTGGCTATGCTCCATCTTCTTCACACAAAATATTCACATAATGCACAACCCCCAATGACAAGCCAAGCAATTGTTTCATACTTTTGACGTTCTCAAACCTTTTCAACTTTCACTCAATACATGAGCGTGAGCCATGGACATAGCACTATAGGTGGAATAGAATATGATGGTGGAGGTTGTGTAGAAGAAGACAAAAAAGGAGAAAGTCTCACATCGACGCGGCTAATCAACGGGCTATGGAGATGCCCATCAATTGATGTCAATTTGAGGAGTATGGATTGCCATGCAACGGATGCACTAGAGCTATAAGTATATGAAAGCTCAAACTGAAACTAAGTGGGTGTGCATCCAACTTGCTTGCTCATGAAGACCTAGGGCATTTGAGGAAGCCCATCGTTGGAATATGCAAGCCAAGTTCTATAATGAAAATTCCCACTAGTATATGAAAGTGATAACTCAAGAGACTCTCTATATGAAGAACATGGTGCTACTCTGAAGCACAAGTGTGGTAAAAGGATAGTAACATTGCCCCTTCTCTCTTTTTCTCTCTCTTTTTTTGTGTTTTTGTTTTTTTCTTTTCTTTTTTTTCTTTTTTTGGGCCTTCTCTTTTTTTGGCCTTTCTCTTTTTTATATATTTTTTTCGTCCGGAGTCTCATCCCGACTTGTGGGGGAATCATAGTCTCCATCATCCTTTCCTCACTGGGGAAATGCTCTAATAATGATGATCATCACACTTCTATTTACTTACAACTCAATATCTAGAACAAAGATATGACTCTATATGAATGCCTTCGGCGATGTACCGGGATGTGCAACGATCTAGCGTAGCAATCACATCAAAAAACAAACAAGCCATGAAAACATCATGCTAGCTATCTTACGATCATGCTAGCTATCTTACGATCATGCAAAGCAATATGACAATGATGCTCAAGTCATGTATATGATGATGATGGAAGTTGCATGGCAATATATCTCGGAATGGCTATGGAAATGCCATGATAGGTAGGTATGGTGGCTGTTTTGAGGAGGATATAATGAGGTTTATGTGTGATAGAGCATATCATATCACGGGGTTTGGATGCACCGGCGAAGTTTGCACCAACTCTCGAGGTGAGAAAGGGCAATGCACGGTACCGAAGAGGCTAGCAATGGTGGAAGGGTAAGAGTGCGTATAATCCATGGACTCAACATTAGTCATAAAGAACTCACATACTTATTGCAAAAATCTATTAGTCATCGAAACAAAGAACTACGTGCATGCTCCTAGGGGGATAGATTGGTAGGAAAAGACCATCGCTCGTCCCCGACCGCCACTCATAAGGAAGACAATCAATAAATACCTCATGCTCCAACTTCGTTACATAACGGTTCACCATACGTGCATGCTACGGGAATCACAAACCTCAACACAAGTATTTCTACAATCCACAATTACCCACTAGCATGACTCTAATATCACTATCTTTATATCGCAAAACTATTGCAAGGAATCAAACATATCATATTCAGTGATCTACAAGTTTTATGTAGGATTTTATGACTAACCATGCGAATGACCAATTCATGTCATCTCTCTAAATAGATATAAGTGAAGCAAGAGAGTTTAATTCTTTCTACAAAAGATATGCCCACGCTCTAACAAATATAAGTGAAGCAAAAGAGCATTCTACAAATGGCGGTTTTCTATGTAAAGAGAAACAGGCAATCCAAACTTCAAATGATATAAGTGAAGCACATGAAGCATTCTATAAAGCCATACTCAAAAGATATAAGTGAAGTGCATAGAGCATTCTATAAATCAACCAAGGACTACCTCATACCAGCATGGTGCATAAAAGAAAAATGAAAACTAAATGCAAAAGACGCTCCAAGATTGCACATATCGCATGAACGAAACGAATCCGAAAACATACCGGTACTTGTTGAAGAAAGAGGGGATGCCTTCCGGGGCATCCCCAAGCTTAGACGCTTGAGTCTCCTTGAATATTTACTTGGGGTGCCTCGGGCATCCCCAAGCTTGAGCTCTTGCCTCTCTTCCTTCTTCTCACATCGAGACCTTCTCGATCATCGAACACTTCATCCACACAAAACTTCAACAGAAAACTTGGTAAGATCCGTTAGTATAATAAAGCAAATCACTACTCTAAGTACTGTTGAAAACCAATTCATATTTTGTTTTTTCATTGTGTCTACTGTAATATAACTGTTCCATGGCTTAATCCACTGATATAAATCGATAGTTTCATCAAAACAAGCAAACTATGCATCAAAAACAGAATCTGTCGAAAACAGAACAGTCTGTAATAATCTGAACATTTACCATACTTTTGATACTTGAAAAATTCTGCCAAAATTAGGAAAAATAAACATTTTTTATAGAAAGACATTACAAAAAGAACCAGAACCATTTGATGTTCCATCTAAAAATGTAAAATCGCGCACTACAGCCAAAGTTTCTGTCCTGCACCGTACAAACCAACAAGCATCTAAAACATCCTAAAGGAAAACCTTGGCACATTATTTTTATAATACAATGGAATTGTACAAGGGGATAGTTATTTTTGTTGAAAAGTTTCTGTAATCAAGATTCACAAAGTTGTCGTGAGCATGAACAAAGTTCAAGGAGCTCTACCACTTCAACAATGCTTGTCTTTCTCACTTTCACTTTCCTTTTTGAAAAAGTTTTGGCTTCCCCTCTTTATTTTTGTTGTTTTTAAACTATATAAAAGCACTCAACAGAAATAAATGACTCTCTAAAACTTCCGGGTTGTCTCCCTGGCAGCGCTTTCTTTAAAGCCATTAAGCTAGGCATATAGTGCTCAAGTAGTGAATCCACCCGGATCCCAAGGTATATCAAAGCCAATTTTAATTAACAATGATTTATAATTTAGTAGTGAGCACAAAGTAACATATATCATGCAACAACGAAGTCTAACTCTCTTCCTATGCATCGGCATGTCATAAAAGAACAATTCATGCACACAAAGTAAAGGCCAATGCATAGCATAAGCAGTTTCTTGCAATTTTATCATATTGGAAACATACAGAGGTGGAGATATAGTTCCTCTCTCATAATAATTGCAAGTAGGAGCAGCAAGCACATGCATATTATACTCATCAAAATCATCATGTGCAATGGTAAAAGGCAACCCATCAATATAATCCTTAATAAGGGTAAACTTCTCCGATATAGTGTAGTCGGGAGAATTCAAAAAGATAATAGGACTATCATGTGTGGGTGCAATAGCAACAATTTAATGTTTAACATAAGGAACTATAGCAAGTTCATCTCCATAAGCATAATTCATATTGGCATCTTGGCCACAAGCATAGCAAGCATCATCAAAAAGGGATATTTCAAGAGAATCAACGGGATCATAACAATCATCATAGCAATCATCCTTCGGTAAGCACAAAGGGAAATTAAATAATGTATGAGTTGAAGAGTTACTCTCATTATAAGGTGGGCACGGGTAGCTAATCAGCTCTTCCTCCTTTTGTTCTTCGCTCTCCTCCTCATCTTTTTCATCCAATGAGCTCATAGTTTCATCAATTTCTTCTTCTATAGACTCCTGCAAAATATTAGTATCTTCTTGGACAGTGGGGTAGTCCTCAATATATGGTTCAACATAGGCATTAGAAGCATAATTATCATAGCAATATTTAAGTATGTCAAAATTTTCAGATTTGTAAAGAGTAGCATCATATGTTTCAATCAAAGAAGCAATTTCATAAGCACCCTTAAAAGCAACAAATTCTTCAATTTGTTGAACATCATAGTAACTATGAACACCCTTAGCATACGAAGATACGATTCCATTATCACTAAACTCACATTGATAGGGAAGGTGTTTCTTAGGGTTTTCAGAACAACAAGTAATATCATATATTTCGCATAAATTCCAAGCATAGCATTGCAAACGATGAATTTGACCCAGTAAAATTTCCCTTTTTTAGATATTCAGTGTCACACGTAACAAGCATGCTCATCTAAAGATTTTCCCTCAACTAAGCTAGTTGGGGTTTCAGCACGAGCACATAGGGATCGAAGATGATCCAAGTAATAAGCTTCAGCAGTGTGATAGATTTTGAGTGGTTCTTCAACCATTGGTTTAGTAGGTACAACAATTTTTTTGGTATTTTGCATTTCCTACCCATAACTAAAGATAGAAGACAACTAAGAACAGCAAATAAAAATTACTTAGTGATAAAGCAAACAAGCACACACGAGAATATTCACCCCACGCTATTGCTCCCCGGCAACGGCGCCAGAAAAAGGTCTTGATAACCCACAAGTATAGGGGATCGCAACAGTTTTTGATAAGTAAGAGTGTCAAACCCAACGAGGAGCTAAAGGTAGAACAAATATTCCCTCAAGTTCTATCGACCACCGATACAACTCTACGCACACTTGACGTTCACTTTACCTAGAACAAGTATGAAACTAGAAGTACTTTGTAGGTGTTATTGGATAGGTTTGCAAGATAATAAAGATTACGTAAATAAAAAGTAGGGGTTGTTTAGATAAAGAAACAATAAAGTAAATATAGTGATTGTGGAAAAGTGGTGGTAGGAGTTGTGAAATTGCCCCTAAGCAATTGACTACTTTACTAGACCGATAGCAAGTATTATGTGGGAGAGGCCACTGCTAGCATGTCATCCCTGACTTGGAATTCTATGCACTTATGATTGGAACTATTAGCAAGCATCCGCAACTACTAACGTTCATTAAGGTAAAACCCAACCATAGCATTAAGATATATTGGTCCCCCTTCAATCCCGTATGCATCAATTTCTATGCTAGGTTGAAGCTTATGTCACTCTTGCCCTCCAATACATAGTCCTATCAACATACAACTAACCCTATGGTGTGATCCATGCGCGCTCTCATATGATGGGCACCAAAGGACAGCAACATAACCACAAGCAAATTAAATCAATCATAGCAATTCATCAACCACCGATAGGACAACAAAAATCTACTCAGACATCATAGGATGGCAACACATCATTGGATAATAATATGAAGCATAAAGCACCATGTTCAAGTAGAGGGTACAGCGGTGTTGGAAATATGCCCTAGAGGCAATAATAAAATGGTTATTATTATATTTCTTTGTTCATGATAATTGTCTATTATTCATGCTATAATTGTGTTATCCGGAAATCGTAATACATGTGTGAATACATAGACCACAACACGTCCCTAGTGAGCCTCTAGTTGACTAGCTCGTTGATCAAAAGATATTCATGGTTTCCTGACTATGGACATTGGATGTCATTGATAACAGGATCACATCATTAGGAGAATGATGTGATGGACAAGACCCAATCGTAAACATAGCTCAAAGATCGTGTAGTTCGTTAGCTAGAGCTTTTCCGAATGTCAAGTATCATTTCCTTAGACCATGAGATTGTGCAACTCCCGAATACCGTAGGAGTGCTTTGGGTGTGCCAAACGTCACAACGTAACTGGGTGACTATAAAGGTGCACTACGGGTATCTCCGAAAGTGTCTGTTGGGTTGGCACGAATCGAGACTGGGATTTGTCACTCCGTATGACGGAGAGGTATCTCTGGGCCCACTCGGTAATGCATCATCACAATGAGCTCAATGTGACAAAGTGGTTGATCATGGGATCATGCATTATGGTACAAGTAAAGTGACTTGCCGGTAACGAGACTGAACGAGGTATTGGGATACCGACGATCGAGTCTCGGGCAAGTAGCGTACCGATTGACAAAGGGAATTGTATACGGGATTGATTGAATCCTCGACATCGTGGTTCATCTGATGAGATCATCGAGGAGCATGTGGGAACCAACATGGGTATCCAGATCCCGCTATTGGTTATTGACCGGAGAGTCGTCTCGGTCATGTCTGCGTGTCTCCCGAACCCGTAGGGTCTACACACTTAAGGTTCGGTGACGCTAGGGTTGTTGAGATATTAGTATACGGTAACCCAAAAGTTGTTCGGAGTCCTGGAAAAGATCCCGGACGTCACGAGGAGTTCCGGAATGGTCCGGAGGTGAAGATTTATATATAGGAAGTCAAGTTTCGGCCATCGGGAAAGTTTCGGGGGTAATCGGTATTGTACCGGGACCACCAGAAGGGTCCCGGGGGTCCACCGGGTGGGGCCACCTATCCCGGAGGGCCCCAGGGGCTGAAGTGGGAGGGGAACCAGCCCCTAGTGGGCTGGTGCACCCCCCCATGGGCCTCCCTGCGCCTAGGGTTGGAAACCCTAGGGGTGGGGGCGCCCCACTTGGCTTGGGGGGCACTCCACCCCCCTTGGCCGCCGCCCCCCTTGGAGATTGCATCTCCTAGGGCCGGCGCCCCCCTAGGGGTCCTATATATAGTGGGGGGAGGGAGGGCAGCCGCACCCTAGCCCCTGGTGCCTCCCTCTCCCTCCTGTGACACTCCTCCCTCTCCCTGAGCTTGGCGAAGCCCTGCCGAGATCACCGTTGCTTCCACCACCACGCCGTCGTGCTGCTGGATCTCCATCAACCTCTCCTTCCCCCTTGCTGGATCAAGTTGGAGGAGACGTCTTACCAACCGTACGTGTGTTGAACGCGGAGGTGCCGTCCGTTCGACGCTAGGTCATCGGTGATTTGGATCACGACGAGTACGACTCCATCAACCCCGTTCCCTTGAACGCTTCCGCACGCAATCTACAAGGGTATGTAGGTGCACTCCTCTCTCCCTCGTTGCTAGATGACTCCATAGATTGATCTTGGTGATGTAGAAAATTTTAAAATTCTGCTACGTTCCCCAACAGTGGCATCATGAGCTAGGTCTATGCGTAGTTTCTATGCACGAGTAGAACACAAAGCAATTGTGGGCGTCGATATTGTCAATTTACTTGCCGTTACTAGTCTTATCTTGATTCGGCGGCATCGTGGGATGAAGCGGCCCGGACCGACCTTACACGTACGCTTACGTGAGACTAGTTCCACCGACTGACATGCACTAGTTGCATAAGGTGGCTAGCGGGTGTCTGTCTCTCCCACTTTAGTCGGATCGGATTCGATGAAAAGGGTCCTTATGAAGGGTAAATAGAAATCGGTATATCACGTTGTGGTTTTGGCGTAGGTAAGAAACGTTCTTGCTAGAAACCAATAGCAGCCACGTAAAAACTTGCAACAACAATTAGAGGACGTCTAACTTGTTTTTGCAGCATGTGCCGTGTGATGTGATATGGCCAAGAGGATGTGATGAATGATATATGTGATGTACGATATTGATCATGTTCTTGTAATATGAATCACGACTTGCATGTCGATGAGTATGACAACCGGCAGGAGCCATAGGAGTTGTCTTAATTTATTTATGACCTGTGTGTCAACATAAACGTCATGTAATTACTTTACTTTATTGCTAAAGCGTTAGCCATAGTAGTAGAAGTGATAGATGACGAGACAACTTCAAGAAGACACGATGATGGAGATCATGGTGTCATGCTGGTGACAACAATGATCATGGAGCCCCAAAGATGGAGATCAAAAGGAGCAAATGATATTGGCCATATCATGTCACTATTTGATTGCATGTGATGTTTATCATGTTTTACATCTTATTTGCTTAGAACGACGGTAGCTTAAATAAGATGATCCCTTGTGATAATTTCAAGAAAGTGTTCCCCCTAATTGTGCACCGTTGCGGAGGTTCGTTGTTTCAAAGCACCACGTGATGATCGGGTGTGATAGATTCTAACGTTCGAATACAACGGGTGTAAGCCAGATTTACACACGCAATACACTTAGGTTGACTTGACAAGCCTAGCATGTACAGACATGGCCTCAGAACACGGAGGACCGAAAGGTCGAGCATGAGTCGAATAGAAGATATGATCAACATGAAGATGTTCACCGATGTTGACTAGTTCGTCTCACGTGATGATCAGACACGGCCTAGTTGACTCGGATCATGTTTCACTTAGATGACTGGAGGGATGTCTATCTGAGTGGGAGTTCATTGAATAATTTGATTAGATGAACTTAATTATCATGAACTTAGTCTAAAACAATATGTCTTGTAGATCAAATGGCCCATGTTGTCCTCAACTTCAACGCGTTCCTAGAGAAAACCAAGCTGAAAGATGATGGCAGCAACTATACAGACTGGGTCCGAAACCTAAGGATCATCCTCATAGCTACCAAGAAAGATTATGTCCTAGAAGCACCGCTAGGTGACGCACCCATCCCAAAGAACCAAGACGTTATGGACGCTTGGCAGTCACGTGCTGATGATTACTCCCTCATTCAGTGCGGCATGCTTTACAGCTTAGAACCGGGGCACCAAAAGCGTTTTGAGCAACACGGAGCATATGAGATGTTCGAAGAGCTGAAAATGGTTTTCCAAGCTCATGCCCGGGTCAAGAGATATGAAGTCTCTGACAAATTCTTCAGTTGTAAGATGGAGGAAAATAGTTCTGTCAGTGAGCACATACTCAAAATGTCTGGGTTGCATAACCGCTTGACTTAGCTGGGAGTTAATCTCCCGGATGACGCGGTCATTGACAGAATCCCTCAGTCGCTCCCACCGAGCTACAAGAGCTTTGTGATGAACTTCAATATGCAGGGGATGGAAAAGACCATTCCTGAGGTATATACAATGCTGAAATCAGCGGAGGTGGAAATCAAAAAGGAACATCAAGTGTTGATGGTGAATAAAACCACTAAGTT